>NC_056725.1:422428516-422466016 GCF_019279795.1 Protopterus annectens
TTTTCGTTTATCCACAATAGTTTAACCTCATCAGATACACACTTTCTTAGAAGCAAGAGTTTAAATAACCCACTTGTCACACCACATGGTCTACTAAAGGTTGTTGGGTGTGTCAGCTAACACTCCTAAAAGGAACCCTTCCCTCTGAAGCACAAAAGCTAATTTTGTAACACAAAACAAAATATCCAATTTGATGAAAATGTGTCAATGTATGCATGTAAATGCATACAAGTGAAAGGTTCACTGAATGCAACACTCTGCAGTTCAAAAATACAGAAATAAACAATGCATATTTAAAATACCAATACAATACTACCGGTAACTCTTGCCGGCAGGATCATATACAATACTATACATGATTCCTGGATGACATCTTCATGGTGTTAAAGGGTGATGCTTTAGTCGCCCAGGAACTTTTAAGTTATTTAAACTCCACAACTGACTTCTTAAAATTTACACCAGTATTTGTAGAAAACAGGATAAGGTACCTGGATGTGGACTTAATCAAAGATGTCCACAATAAGTGCTACATAGCCAAGATCTTCAGGAAAGAAATATATTCTAATTCATTCTTGCAGTTCACCAGCTGTCACCCCTTCACACAGAAAAAATCTGTTGTGAAGGGCCAGCTGGTTAGAGCTGCAAGAATGGTTTCCAGGAATGAGGATTTTATTGATGAATGCAATTTTCTGAAGGGTGTGTTCTTGAGGAGGGGGTACCCTAGTTCAAGATTTAATACAAGAAGTACAGATGAAAAGGGATAGGGCTGTTTACCCACCAATTTTAAACAAACAAGGTTGTGGGCATGAGCCAGGTGTCGAGATAATTAAAAGACAGGAGCTGAGTATGTGTAGCTTCATATTCACATACAGCCTGGATGCAGAGAACATTGTAGCTGTCATCCGCAAAAATTGGGATTTGATTGCGAGGGATAGCTACCTAAGGGAGAAACTTCCTGAGGCACTTAGAATTTTCTACAGACGAGGCAATAATCTCAAACAAATTTTGGAGTTTCGAACCAAGATTACAACCACGAGGTGTGGTATGTTTAAATGTAATATGTGTAGGTATTGCAAATATATGGCAGTTGGACATTCCTTTTTAATAAGAGATCAGAAATATAAAATCAGAGGCAAATTTGACTGCCAGAGTAAACAAGTTGTTTATATAGCAACATGCACACGCTGCCCGGCATTTTACATCGGGAAGACCGACAGAAAACTGCGGGAGCGTGTGTACAACCATATTTACAGCATAGGTCAAGACAAGATTGAAAATGCCCTAGCAAGACACAGTATGGAGCATCCAGGTCATGACTTTTTATTCAGAGTTATTGACCAATTTTTGAATAATGGGAGAGGGGGACCAGACTCACTTAGTTTAGAAAGAAATGAACTGCTATGGCAGTTGAGATTAGATTCTTGCCATTACCCTGGAATCAATGAAATTAGTTCCATCATGTGCATTTTAAAACTGAAAAGTTTGAATAGATAAACAGTGAGTACTACTCTCAGTAACTGTGTGGGGCAGCTATAGTAGTACCGTCTGTGGAATTATTTAAAAGGCATTAAATCATACTAACAATTTGTTTTTTAGACTTGGTTAAAATGTGTGTATCTGTAAGCACTTGTTATATCAAATTCTAGTGTAACAGTAACATGGTTGCTTGTTTGAAAAACAGTACTTGTTTTAAGTATTGTATTGGTATTTTAAATATGCATTGTTTATTTCTGTATTTTGAACTGCAGTGTGTTGCATTCAGTGAACCCTTCACTTGTATGCATTTACATGCATACATTGACACATTTTCATCAAATTGGATATTTTGTTTTGTGTTACAAAATTAGCTTTTGCGCTTCAGAGGGAAGGGTTCCTTTTAGGAGTGTTAGCTGCCACACATAACCTTTAGTTGTAGACCATGTGGTGTGACAAGTGGGTTATTTAAACCCTTGCTTCTAAGGAAGTGTGTATCTGATGAGGTTAAACTATTGTGGATTAACGAAAAGTGTCATAATTTTTGAGCTTAATAAATACTGCTTTTGTGGATCTAGTTGGACTCAGCTGGTGTGTGATACAGGTCTACTCAGGTTTCTTTGGTGTGGATTGTCCCTCTCACCACAGTCCTATATGTCCTACAATTCAGACAAGCAGCTATTGTGTTTCCCAGTCTTCCACTCCCAACCTCTCCAGCTTTTCAATCAGCTTTCTGTGTCAGGCCTTGCTGAAATCTAGGAAGACTAGGTTTACTGACACACCCCTATCATGTTCACCTGCAACTCACTCAGAAAGCTGGATTTGACTTGTCTGTTAAACTAACTCATACTGGTTGCTGTCCTGGGGATTGCTGTCCTGTAGGAATACTACCAAAATTCCCTTCATAAATTTGTACATTGCTTTTCCTGCCACTGTTATTAAGCTAACAGTCTTACAGAGCTCCAGATTTTTTGCGGTTTCCATCTTGTGCAAGGGTACCACAATTGCTACCTTTCAGTCTACTGGCACTTCTGCATTAGACAGTGATCTGTTGAAGATCATCAAGATGGGGTCTGACAGCATAATGCCCAGATTTCTGAGGGGTCTGAAAGGCAGGTCATTTGGTAGTTGTGCTTTATCCTCTCTAAGGGCAACTAGCTTATCATGAATCTCTTCCATTTTTATCCTAGTACCTGCATTCTTCCCAGTGTACCACCCAACCCCTTGCTTTTTTGTTAAGACTGAAGCAAAACATTTTTCAGAACCACTACTTTTCTAGTCTTCTCTAATCACATCCTATCTTTTTGCAGACTGGCCAGTTCTAATATTCCCTCCCTTCTTTTTGGTATGTATCTAAAAAGACCTAGTCTACATTCTTGATCCATTCCCTTAAGGACACAGTCTGAAAGGTTATTTTAGATGTACCCCTCACAGGGAATACCCTGTTTGTTCAGCCCTCATAGGACCTAATCAATGATGTCCAGATGATGACGCAGGCAGTAACCATTGTGGAGAGCTTCTATGACTCCATCTCATGACCCTTATCTTTTTCTACATGAAACACACCACTAAAAAGAGGAAGCCCTTACACAGACCAAGGAAAATTCTTGAGCATCAGGATGGTCATTGTCATCCAAGCTTTATTGGCCATGTCACCTGGAAGGCCTGCTCTATCAATCAACATCTGGGTCTGTTCTGTGGATAGTAATTCAGTCTTACTCTCCCTTGGAGACCTGTCACAAAAGATCAGTGAGTTCTCGGCATGGTAGGTCCTTTTGCAGAAAGAACTTGGCACAGAAATTGGACACTAAGCTGTCTCCAAATAGCTCTTGGGGCAGCTCAGAATGTGCTTCTCAAAGATGTTAGCCAGACTTTCCCTCCTTTGAAATTATGCTACTGGTGCTACCCCTGCTTCTTCTTAGTGGTTCCATAAGGGACAGAAGTAAAATATCTGCTTCAACTAGCATATACACTATGTCAAGCTCTGAACAGTGCCTCTCCAGGGAGTCATTTCATTGCTACAGCTGCATACCTGGATGAAGTCAGTGGACGTGATGGATACCTCTTAGCACATCATTGTATGGGGTCTGCATAAGAGGGTCCTTAGATTCATTCTGACTGAACAACACTTTAAGTACAATGTGTTGTTGTTTAATCTATCTTCCGCACCCAGAATTTTTATCAAGGCATTAGCCCTAGTGAAATGAAGGCACTTCATATGTTCCTCTTCCTGGATAAGTGTTTCTTGAGCAGGCCCAGCTAGGTAATACTTGGTGGTGTCTCTGCAAGGGCGCCCTCCTAATTATAGTCTCATGAGGTATCCATAAACTGGGTGATAGACTCTCTAATCCCATCTCAAATAATAGCTTTTAATAACATGGTGTTGGACACTCTCCAATATTAGTCATTTTGGACAATGCAGAGAGCCCTGGAGGTCATTGCTTTGGCCTCCTGAATAGGAACACAGTAAATGGTATAGCCCAGACCATCCTGGGCTTCACAGTAGCTATGCTCCTCATGGAATATTTTGTCTGCCTAAAGATGCTGCTGGTGCAGTGCAGCATGAGGTTCTAGAGGCTGCAGTCTCACTATATGCTTACAAATCAGCTTCAGTCATTAGCTAGTTGTGTGTGGCACCCACCACAGCTCTTCTACTGTTTATGTGTTAGAGGACTGCTTATGAAACAGATATCGCTGTGAGCAGTTCTTCAGGCCATGATAATTTTAAAGGATAGTTGAATTCAGGTGCATCCCTTAGTTATTCCAACACCAATCCATCATAGGGTACCTTAGTTATCCAAAGGGCATATGTTTGCCTCCCTTCTGCAGAAAGGTAACAGGAGTCTGACAGTAGGCTTTAAGCAAGGACACCACATTTATAGCCACTCACATCCTGAGAAAACTGAACAAGCTAATATTCTCTCTTAGCCATGCCTAGTCTTTTCCTTGGACTGAGGATGCAGATATCCTGTTTGGTCAGGTTCTTCAATGGGACACTGAGAACATTGATTTGTTGACCACTTTGAATACCATGTTCTCTTCCTGTTCTGTTCCATGTAGAACTGGGAGGGAGAGATAAAAATGAATGCATTCTTACTCCCTTGGCAAAGGGAGATTCCTGTGTGCCTTTCAATCATTTCTTCTAATTTATGGTCTCATCACAAAATTCTGAAAAGGAAAAAAAAATGAATCTTCAGTACCCCATTGGGGCTGGGATACATGTGCTTTCTGCCTCTATCTTTATAGTAGTACAAGAAACTTTCCCAGTACAAGCCAAGGAAGGCTTTCATGGTTGGGTTGACAAACATCCAAAACTGACGGTGTCAACCCGTGTTTGACTTCATTAAATCCAGTGAATCCAGTTGTACTCTACCATATAGGTGGAGAGGTATCCTGTAATGTCCCCCCATTATCAGTGGGAACATGCATTTCATCTTTTTCAAGCAATATACGATCTAAGTCTCTGTTGTTCTAAGGCTGAGATATATTTGTCAGTTCTTCCTGTTCTGAGTGGTTTTGTGGAGGGCAGGACTGTGACTCCTTACCAGCTAGTCAAACAGTAAAGGGACTATGGCATTTCCTTTGAAAGACATCTTGTACACATGGGAGCACAGTATTGCAATGGATTTGGCTAGCAACCATTAATGCTTGCTGGCTCCAAATTTTGATAGTTATTTCTTGGAAGATGCTTTACCTGAAGACCATCACCTCTCCCCTTCAAGAAGTCAGATCTCCTGGTCCTTATCTACAGCCAGCCATAGCAAATTAGGTGTACATTGGGACCAGCCCACATTTCCTTCTTTAAAAGGTTCCAGAATTATGCCAAAAACATTCCATTTATATCCCTTTTATATTACATTCACAATATACAGGGATAAAAGAGTTCTTCACACCCTGGATGTGAATCATCTGCTTGGGTTTACTTCAAATGGGTGCAGGAATTCTGAAAGATGGAACACCTGTTCATCCTTTTATGCAAGGAAATGAGGGGCTTGCAGTAGGTAAGCAAGCCATCTTCCAGTAAATGACCACATCATTATGTTTTGCCAACACAGGGTGAATGGTCCTGTTTGTATCTTTATCTGTCTATCTATCTGTTAATTCTTAATTTATTTTAAATTTGTTTATGAGGTAGAGCACAGGTTCAGTCGGACCAATTTTAGGCACAGCATGGGATTATACTCTCCAAAAGAACATAGCATATTGCAGTAGGAATGTAAATTACTACACGCTAAATAGAAAAATATAGTTTACAATGGTATTCCTAAACTCTAAATAGAATACAACAGTTTACTTGAGAAGTACATAAAAGTACATCAGGCAAATCCTAATATATAACTTACAATTAACTGGAAGTAATTGAAAATACAAAGTGGCACACAGAAAAGAGCAGACATAGATCAATTACTAAGTGATAGAGAACTCAGCACAGCTCCTCGTGGTGTCCAGCAGAGTTCCTAGAGCAGCAGAGACCAGAAAAGACAAACTTTCCAGATTCTAAGTATTTTTTTCTGCATTTTCGACTTTTTAAGCCTTTCGATTGCTATTTCTGCCTGTTTTATTCTGTTATTACCTGTTTTTACTGTTTTTAATAGCTTGAATTGTTTGTTGCACTTGCTTGTTTAAGTTTTGCTTAAAAGTTAAACAACAGGCTAATACACTCAAGTGTACTAGCTTTTGATAGCAATTAGTCAAAAACACAGCATTTATTGTATTTTCTGCCTATCTGAAAAACTTGAAAAAAAAAAAAATACTCTTGTTTTCCATACTTTCCTAATAGTTTGTTCCAGTGATCAGATTTGCTGATCCCTGGGCTTTGTCTTGGTTCCTGTGTTTCTCCATTTTCCTTGTTTGGTCAAGGGGTAGTTTCTTTACTCACTAGTGGGAGTAGGGAGTACTGAGCTGCCTGTTTGTCCTCAGAGGAGTGGTTTAAGGCAGTAACTTGTAGTTTATTGGCCATTTTGGGTCATTTCCTGTCTTTTCCAGCCCCCTGCTATAAAGCACGCTTTGATGGGCTTTTCTGGCTATAGAGAACTCAGCACAGCTCCTCGTGGTGTCCAGCAGAGTTCCTAGAGCAGCAGAGACCAGAAAAGACAAACTTTCCAGATTCTAAGTATTTTTTCTGCATTTTCGACTTTTTAAGCCTTTCGATTGCTATTTCTGCCTGTTTTATTCTGTTATTACCTGTTTTTACTGTTTTTAATAGCTTGAATTGTTTGTTGCACTTGCTTGTTTAAGTTTTGCTTAAAAGTTAAACAACAGGCTAATACACTCAAGTGTACTAGCTTTTGATAGCAATTAGTCGAAAAACACAGCATTTATTGTATTTTCTGCCTATCTGTAAAAAACTTGAAAAAACAAAAAATACTCTTGTTTTCCATACTTTCCTATTGGTTGTTCCAGTGATCAGATTTGCTGATCCCTGGGCTTTGTCTTGGTTCCTGTGTTTCTCCATTTTCCTTGTTTGGTCAAGGGGTAGTTTCTTTACTCACTAGTGGGAGTAGGGAGTACTGAGCTGCCTGTTTGTCCTCAGAGGAGTGGTTTAAGGCAGTAACTTGTAGTTTATTGGCCATTTTGGGTCATTTCCTGTCTTTTCCAGCCCCTGCTATAAAGCACGCTTTGGCGGGCTTTTCTGGCTATAGAGAACTCAGCACAGCTCCTCGTGGTGTCCAGCAGAGTTCCTAGAGCAGCAGAGACCAGAAAAGACAAACTTTCCAGATTCTAAGTATTTTTTCTGCATTTTCGACTTTTTAAGCCTTTCGATTGCTATTTCTGCCTGTTTTATTCTGTTATTACCTGTTTTTACTGTTTTTAATAGCTTGAATTGTTTGTTGCACTTGCTTGTTTAAGTTTTGCTTAAAAGTTAAACAACAGGCTAATACACTCAAGTGTACTAGCTTTTGATAGCAATTAGTCAAAAACACAGCATTTATTGTATTTTCTGCCTATCTGAAAAAAAACTTGAAAAAAAAAACAAAAAAATACTCTTGTTTTCCATACTTTCCTATTGTTTGTTCCAGTGATCAGATTTGCTGATCCCTGGGCTTTGTCTTGGTTCCTGTGTTTCTCCATTTTCCTTGTTTGGTCAAGGGGTAGTTTCTTTACTCACTAGTGGGAGTAGGGAGTACTGAGCTGCCTGTTTGTCCTCAGAGGAGTGGTTTAAGGCAGTAACTTGTAGTTTATTGGCCATTTTGGGTCATTTCCTGTCTTTTCCAGCCCCTGCTATAAAGCACGCTTTGGCGGGCTTTTCTGGCTATAGAGAACTCAGCACAGCTCCTCGTGGTGTCCAGCAGAGTTCCTAGAGCAGCAGAGACCAGAAAAGACAAACTTTCCAGATTCTAAGTATTTTTTTCTGCATTTTCGACTTTTTAAGCCTTTCGATTGCTATTTCTGCCTGTTTTATTCTGTTATTACCTGTTTTTACTGTTTTTAATAGCTTGAATTGTTTGTTGCACTTGCTTGTTTAAGTTTTGCTTAAAAGTTAAACAACAGGCTAATACACTCAAGTGTACTAGCTTTTGATAGCAATTAGTCAAAAACACAGCATTTATTGTATTTTCTGCCTATCTGAAAAAAAACTTGAAAAAAAAACAAAAAAATACTCTTGTTTTCCATACTTTCCTAATAGTTTGTTCCAGTGATCAGATTTGCTGATCCCTGGGCTTTGTCTTGGTTCCTGTGTTTCTCCATTTTCCTTGTTTGGTCAAGGGGTAGTTTCTTTACTCACTAGTGGGAGTAGGGAGTACTGAGCTGCCTGTTTGTCCTCAGAGGAGTGGTTTAAGGCAGTAACTTGTAGTTTATTGGCCATTTTGGGTCATTTCCTGTCTTTTCCAGCCCCTGCTATAAAGCACGCTTTGGCGGGCTTTTCTGGCTATAGAGAACTCAGCACAGCTCCTCGTGGTGTCCAGCAGAGTTCCTAGAGCAGCAGAGACCAGAAAAGACAAACTTTCCAGATTCTAAGTATTTTTTCTGCATTTTCGACTTTTTAAGCCTTTCGATTGCTATTTCTGCCTGTTTTATTCTGTTATTACCTGTTTTTACTGTTTTTAATAGCTTGAATTGTTTGTTGCACTTGCTTGTTTAAGTTTTGCTTAAAAGTTAAACAACAGGCTAATACACTCAAGTGTACTAGCTTTTGATAGCAATTAGTCAAAAACACAGCATTTATTGTATTTTCTGCCTATCTGCAAAAAACTTGAAAAAAAAAAAAATACTCTTGTTTTCCATACTTTCCTAATTGTTTGTTCCAGTGATCAGATTTGCTGATCCCTGGGCTTTGTCTTGGTTCCTGTGTTTCTCCATTTTCCTTGTTTGGTCAAGGGGTAGTTTCTTTACTCACTAGTGGGAGTAGGGAGTACTGAGCTGCCTGTTTGTCCTCAGAGGAGTGGTTTAAGGCAGTAACTTGTAGTTTATTGGCCATTTTGGGTCATTTCCTGTCTTTTCCAGCCCCCTGCTATAAAGCACGCTTTGGCGGGCTTTTCTGGCTATAGAGAACTCAGCACAGCTCCTCGTGGTGTCCAGCAGAGTTCCTAGAGCAGCAGAGACCAGAAAAGACAAACTTTCCAGATTCTAAGTATTTTTTCTGCATTTTCGACTTTTTAAGCCTTTCGATTGCTATTTCTGCCTGTTTTATTCTGTTATTACCTGTTTTTACTGTTTTTAATAGCTTGAATTGTTTGTTGCACTTGCTTGTTTAAGTTTTGCTTAAAAGTTAAACAACAGGCTAATACACTCAAGTGTACTAGCTTTTGATAGCAATTAGTCAAAAACACAGCATTTATTGTATTTTCTGCCTATCTGAAAAAAAACTTGAAAAAAAAACAAAAAAAATACTCTTGTTTTCCATACTTTCCTATTGGTTGTTCCAGTGATCAGATTTGCTGATCCCTGGGCTTTGTCTTGGTTCCTGTGTTTCTCCATTTTCCTTGTTTGGTCAAGGGGTAGTTTCTTTACTCACTAGTGGGAGTAGGGAGTACTGAGCTGCCTGTTTGTCCTCAGAGGAGTGGTTTAAGGCAGTAACTTGTAGTTTATTGGCCATTTTGGGTCATTTCCTGTCTTTTCCAGCCCCTGCTATAAAGCACGCTTTGGCGGCTTTTCTGGCTATAGAGAACTCAGCACAGCTCCTCGTGGTGTCCAGCAGAGTTCCTAGAGCAGCAGAGACCAGAAAAGACAAACTTTCCAGATTCTAAGTATTTTTTCTGCATTTTCGACTTTTTAAGCCTTTCGATTGCTATTTCTGCCTGTTTTATTCTGTTATTACCTGTTTTTACTGTTTTTAATAGCTTGAATTGTTTGTTGCACTTGCTTGTTTAAGTTTTGCTTAAAAGTTAAACAACAGGCTAATACACTCAAGTGTACTAGCTTTTGATAGCAATTAGTCAAAAACACAGCATTTATTGTATTTTCTGCCTATCTGAAAAAACTTGAAAAAAAAAAAATACTCTTGTTTTCCATACTTTCCTAATAGTTGTTCCAGTGATCAGATTTGCTGATCCCTGGGCTTTGTCTTGGTTCCTGTGTTTCTCCATTTTCCTTGTTTGGTCAAGGGGTAGTTTCTTTACTCACTAGTGGGAGTAGGGAGTACTGAGCTGCCTGTTTGTCCTCAGAGGAGTGGTTTAAGGCAGTAACTTGTAGTTTATTGGCCATTTTGGGTCATTTCCTGTCTTTTCCAGCCCCTGCTATAAAGCACGCTTTGGGCTTTTCTGGCTATAGAGAACTCAGCACAGCTCCTCGTGGTGTCCAGCAGAGTTCCTAGAGCAGCAGAGACCAGAAAAGACAAACTTTCCAGATTCTAAGTATTTTTTCTGCATTTTCGACTTTTTAAGCCTTTCGATTGCTATTTCTGCCTGTTTTATTCTGTTATTACCTGTTTTTACTGTTTTTAATAGCTTGAATTGTTTGTTGCACTTGCTTGTTTAAGTTTTGCTTAAAAGTTAAACAACAGGCTAATACACTCAAGTGTACTAGCTTTTGATAGCAATTAGTCAAAAACACAGCATTTATTGTATTTTCTGCCTATCTGAAAAAAAACTTGAAAAAAAAACAAAAAAAATACTCTTGTTTTCCATACTTTCCTATTGTTTGTTCCAGTGATCAGATTTGCTGATCCCTGGGCTTTGTCTTGGTTCCTGTGTTTCTCCATTTTCCTTGTTTGGTCAAGGGGTAGTTTCTTTACTCACTAGTGGGAGTAGGGAGTACTGAGCTGCCTGTTTGTCCTCAGAGGAGTGGTTTAAGGCAGTAACTTGTAGTTTATTGGCCATTTTGGGTCATTTCCTGTCTTTTCCAGCCCCTGCTATAAAGCACGCTTTGGCGGGCTTTTCTGGCTATAGAGAACTCAGCACAGCTCCTCGTGGTGTCCAGCAGAGTTCCTAGAGCAGCAGAGACCAGAAAAGACAAACTTTCCAGATTCTAAGTATTTTTTCTGCATTTTCGACTTTTTAAGCCTTTCGATTGCTATTTCTGCCTGTTTTATTCTGTTATTACCTGTTTTTACTGTTTTTAATAGCTTGAATTGTTTGTTGCACTTGCTTGTTTAAGTTTTGCTTAAAAGTTAAACAACAGGCTAATACACTCAAGTGTACTAGCTTTTGATAGCAATTAGTCAAAAACACAGCATTTATTGTATTTTCTGCCTATCTGAAAAAAAACTTGGAAAAAAAACAAAAAAATACTCTTGTTTTCCATACTTTCCTATTGGTTGTTCCAGTGATCAGATTTGCTGATCCCTGGGCTTTGTCTTGGTTCCTGTGTTTCTCCATTTTCCTTGTTTGGTCAAGGGGTAGTTTCTTTACTCACTAGTGGGAGTAGGGAGTACTGAGCTGCCTGTTTGTCCTCAGAGGAGTGGTTTAAGGCAGTAACTTGTAGTTTATTGGCCATTTTGGGTCATTTCCTGTCTTTTCCAGCCCCTGCTATAAAGCACACTTTGGCGGCTTTTCTGGCTATAGAGAACTCAGCACAGCTCCTCGTGGTGTCCAGCAGAGTTCCTAGAGCAGCAGAGACCAGAAAAGACAAACTTTCCAGATTCTAAGTATTTTTTCTGCATTTTCGACTTTTTAAGCCTTTCGATTGCTATTTCTGCCTGTTTTATTCTGTTATTACCTGTTTTTACTGTTTTTAATAGCTTGAATTGTTTGTTGCACTTGCTTGTTTAAGTTTTGCTTAAAAGTTAAACAACAGGCTAATACACTCAAGTGTACTAGCTTTTGATAGCAATTAGTCAAAAACACAGCATTTATTGTATTTTCTGCCTATCTGAAAAAAAACTTGAAAAAAAAAAAAAATACTCTTGTTTTCCATACTTTCCTATTAGTTTGTTCCAGTGATCAGATTTGCTGATCCCTGGGCTTTGTCTTGGTTCCTGTGTTTCTCCATTTTCCTTGTTTGGTCAAGGGGTAGTTTCTTTACTCACTAGTGGGAGTAGGGAGTACTGAGCTGCCTGTTTGTCCTCAGAGGAGTGGTTTAAGGCAGTAACTTGTAGTTTATTGGCCATTTTGGGTCATTTCCTGTCTTTTCCAGCCCCTGCTATAAAGCACGCTTTGGCGGGCTTTTCTGGCTATAGAGAACTCAGCACAGCTCCTCGTGGTGTCCAGCAGAGTTCCTAGAGCAGCAGAGACCAGAAAAGACAAACTTTCCAGATTCTAAGTATTTTTTCTGCATTTTCGACTTTTTAAGCCTTTCGATTGCTATTTCTGCCTGTTTTATTCTGTTATTACCTGTTTTTACTGTTTTTAATAGCTTGAATTGTTTGTTGCACTTGCTTGTTTAAGTTTTGCTTAAAAGTTAAACAACAGGCTAATACACTCAAGTGTACTAGCTTTTGATAGCAATTAGTCAAAAACACAGCATTTATTGTATTTTCTGCCTATCTGAAAAAACTTGAAAAAACAAAAAATACTCTTGTTTTCCATACTTTCCTATTGGTTGTTCCAGTGATCAGATTTGCTGATCCCTGGGCTTTGTCTTGGTTCCTGTGTTTCTCCATTTTCCTTGTTTGGTCAAGGGGTAGTTTCTTTACTCACTAGTGGGAGTAGGGAGTACTGAGCTGCCTGTTTGTCCTCAGAGGAGTGGTTTAAGGCAGTAACTTGTAGTTTATTGGCCATTTTGGGTCATTTCCTGTCTTTTCCAGCCCCTGCTATAAAGCACGCTTTGGCGGCTTTTCTGGCTATAGAGAACTCAGCACAGCTCCTCGTGGTGTCCAGCAGAGTTCCTAGAGCAGCAGAGACCAGAAAAGACAAACTTTCCAGATTCTAAGTATTTTTTCTGCATTTTCGACTTTTTAAGCCTTTCGATTGCTATTTCTGCCTGTTTTATTCTGTTATTACCTGTTTTTACTGTTTTTAATAGCTTGAATTGTTTGTTGCACTTGCTTGTTTAAGTTTTGCTTAAAAGTTAAACAACAGGCTAATACACTCAAGTGTACTAGCTTTTGATAGCAATTAGTCAAAAACACAGCATTTATTGTATTTTCTGCCTATCTGAAAAAACTTGAAAAAACAAAAAATACTCTTGTTTTCCATACTTTCCTATTGTTTGTTCCAGTGATCAGATTTGCTGATCCCTGGGCTTTGTCTTGGTTCCTGTGTTTCTCCATTTTCCTTGTTTGGTCAAGGGGTAGTTTCTTTACTCACTAGTGGGAGTAGGGAGTACTGAGCTGCCTGTTTGTCCTCAGAGGAGTGGTTTAAGGCAGTAACTTGTAGTTTATTGGCCATTTTGGGTCATTTCCTGTCTTTTCCAGCCCCTGCTATAAAGCACGCTTTGGGCTTTTCTGGCTATAGAGAACTCAGCACAGCTCCTCGTGGTGTCCAGCAGAGTTCCTAGAGCAGCAGAGACCAGAAAAGACAAACTTTCCAGATTCTAAGTATTTTTTCTGCATTTTCGACTTTTTAAGCCTTTCGATTGCTATTTCTGCCTGTTTTATTCTGTTATTACCTGTTTTTACTGTTTTTAATAGCTTGAATTGTTTGTTGCACTTGCTTGTTTAAGTTTTGCTTAAAAGTTAAACAACAGGCTAATACACTCAAGTGTACTAGCTTTTGATAGCAATTAGTCAAAAACACAGCATTTATTGTATTTTCTGCCTATCTGAATAAAACTTGAAAAAAAAACAAATACTCTTGTTTTCCATACTTTCCTATTGTTTGTTCCAGTGATCAGATTTGCTGATCCCTGGGCTTTGTCTTGGTTCCTGTGTTTCTCCATTTTCCTTGTTTGGTCAAGGGGTAGTTTCTTTACTCACTAGTGGGAGTAGGGAGTACTGAGCTGCCTGTTTGTCCTCAGAGGAGTGGTTTAAGGCAGTAACTTGTAGTTTATTGGCCATTTTGGGTCATTTCCTGTCTTTTCCAGCCCCTGCTATAAAGCACGCTTTGGTGGCTTTTCTGGCTATAGAGAACTCAGCACAGCTCCTCGTGGTGTCCAGCAGAGTTCCTAGAGCAGCAGAGACCAGAAAAGACAAACTTTCCAGATTCTAAGTATTTTTTTCTGCATTTTCGACTTTTTAAGCCTTTCGATTGCTATTTCTGCCTGTTTTATTCTGTTATTACCTGTTTTTACTGTTTTTAATAGCTTGAATTGTTTGTTGCACTTGCTTGTTTAAGTTTTGCTTAAAAGTTAAACAACAGGCTAATACACTCAAGTGTACTAGCTTTTGATAGCAATTAGTCAAAAACACAGCATTTATTGTATTTTCTGCCTATCTGAAAACCAACTTGAAAACAACAAAAAAGTACTCTTGTCTTCCATACTTTCCTATTGTTTGTTCCAGTGATCAGATTTGCTGATCCCTGGGCTTTGTCTTGGTTCCTGTGTTTCTCCATTTTCCTTGTTTGGTCAAGGGGTAGTTTCTTTACTCACTAGTGGGAGTAGGGAGTACTGAGCTGCCTGTTTGTCCTCAGAGGAGTGGTTTAAGGCAGTAACTTGTAGTTTATTGGCCATTTTGGGTCATTTCCTGTCTTTTCCAGTGCCCTGCTATAAAGCACGCTTTGGCAGGTTTTTCTGGCTATAGAGAACTCAGCACAGCTCCTCGTGGTGTCCAGCAGAGTTCCTAGAGCAGCAGAGACCAGAAAAGACAAACTTTCCAGATTCTAAGTATTTTTTCTGCATTTTCGACTTTTTAAGCCTTTCGATTGCTATTTCTGCCTGTTTTATTCTGTTATTACCTGTTTTTACTGTTTTTAATAGCTTGAATTGTTTGTTGCACTTGCTTGTTTAAGTTTTGCTTAAAAGTTAAACAACAGGCTAATACACTCAAGTGTACTAGCTTTTGATAGCAATTAGTCAAAAACACAGCATTTATTGTATTTTCTGCCTATCTGAAAAAACTTGCAAAAAAAAAAATACTCTTGTTTTCCATACTTTCCTAATTGTTTGTTCCAGTGATCAGATTTGCTGATCCCTGGGCTTTGTCTTGGTTCCTGTGTTTCTCCATTTTCCTTGTTTGGTCAAGGGGTAGTTTCTTTACTCACTAGTGGGAGTAGGGAGTACTGAGCTGCCTGTTTGTCCTCAGAGGAGTGGTTTAAGGCAGTAACTTGTAGTTTATTGGCCATTTTGGGTCATTTCCTGTCTTTTCCAGCCCCTGCTATAAAGCACGCTTTGGCGGGCTTTTCTGGCTATAGAGAACTCAGCACAGCTCCTCGTGGTGTCCAGCAGAGTTCCTAGAGCAGCAGAGACCAGAAAAGACAAACTTTCCAGATTCTAAGTATTTTTTCTGCATTTTCGACTTTTTAAGCCTTTCGATTGCTATTTCTGCCTGTTTTATTCTGTTATTACCTGTTTTTACTGTTTTTAATAGCTTGAATTGTTTGTTGCACTTGCTTGTTTAAGTTTTGCTTAAAAGTTAAACAACAGGCTAATACACTCAAGTGTACTAGCTTTTGATAGCAATTAGTCAAAAACACAGCATTTATTGTATTTTCTGCCTATCTGACAAAACTTGAAAAAACAAAAAATACTCTTGTTTTCCATACTTTCCTATTGTTTGTTCCAGTGATCAGATTTGCTGATCCCTGGGCTTTGTCTTGGTTCCTGTGTTTCTCCATTTTCCTTGTTTGGTCAAGGGGTAGTTTCTTTACTCACTAGTGGGAGTAGGGAGTACTGAGCTGCCTGTTTGTCCTCAGAGGAGTGGTTTAAGGCAGTAACTTGTAGTTTATTGGCCATTTTGGGTCATTTCCTGTCTTTTCCAGCCCCTGCTATAAAGCACGCTTTGGCGGGCTTTTCTGGCTATAGAGAACTCAGCACAGCTCCTCGTGGTGTCCAGCAGAGTTCCTAGAGCAGCAGAGACCAGAAAAGACAAACTTTCCAGATTCTAAGTATTTTTTCTGCATTTTCGACTTTTTAAGCCTTTCGATTGCTATTTCTGCCTGTTTTATTCTGTTATTACCTGTTTTTACTGTTTTTAATAGCTTGAATTGTTTGTTGCACTTGCTTGTTTAAGTTTTGCTTAAAAGTTAAACAACAGGCTAATACACTCAAGTGTACTAGCTTTTGATAGCAATTAGTCAAAAACACAGCATTTATTGTATTTTCTGCCTATCTGAAAAAAAACTTGGAAAAAAAACAAAAAAATACTCTTGTTTTCCATACTTTCCTATTGGTTGTTCCAGTGATCAGATTTGCTGATCCCTGGGCTTTGTCTTGGTTCCTGTGTTTCTCCATTTTCCTTGTTTGGTCAAGGGGTAGTTTCTTTACTCACTAGTGGGAGTAGGGAGTACTGAGCTGCCTGTTTGTCCTCAGAGGAGTGGTTTAAGGCAGTAACTTGTAGTTTATTGGCCATTTTGGGTCATTTCCTGTCTTTTCCAGCCCCTGCTATAAAGCACGCTTTGGCGGGCTTTTCTGGCTATAGAGAACTCAGCACAGCTCCTCGTGGTGTCCAGCAGAGTTCCTAGAGCAGCAGAGACCAGAAAAGACAAACTTTCCAGATTCTAAGTATTTTTTCTGCATTTTCGACTTTTTAAGCCTTTCGATTGCTATTTCTGCCTGTTTTATTCTGTTATTACCTGTTTTTACTGTTTTTAATAGCTTGAATTGTTTGTTGCACTTGCTTGTTTAAGTTTTGCTTAAAAGTTAAACAACAGGCTAATACACTCAAGTGTACTAGCTTTTGATAGCAATTAGTCAAAAACACAGCATTTATTGTATTTTCTGCCTATCTGAATAAAACTTGAAAAAACAAAAAATACTCTTGTTTTCCATACTTTCCTATTGTTTGTTCCAGTGATCAGATTTGCTGATCCCTGGGCTTTGTCTTGGTTCCTGTGTTTCTCCATTTTCCTTGTTTGGTCAAGGGGTAGTTTCTTTACTCACTAGTGGGAGTAGGGAGTACTGAGCTGCCTGTTTGTCCTCAGAGGAGTGGTTTAAGGCAGTAACTTGTAGTTTATTGGCCATTTTGGGTCATTTCCTGTCTTTTCCAGCCCCTGCTATAAAGCACGCTTTGGCTTTTCTGGCTATAGAGAACTCAGCACAGCTCCTCGTGGTGTCCAGCAGAGTTCCTAGAGCAGCAGAGACCAGAAAAGACAAACTTTCCAGATTCTAAGTATTTTTTCTGCATTTTCGACTTTTTAAGCCTTTCGATTGCTATTTCTGCCTGTTTTATTCTGTTATTACCTGTTTTTACTGTTTTTAATAGCTTGAATTGTTTGTTGCACTTGCTTGTTTAAGTTTTGCTTAAAAGTTAAACAACAGGCTAATACACTCAAGTGTACTAGCTTTTGATAGCAATTAGTCAAAAACACAGCATTTATTGTATTTTCTGCCTATCTGCAAAAAAACTTGAAAAAACAAAAAAATACTCTTGTCTTCCACCCTTTCCTATTGTTTGTTCCAGTGATCAGATTTGCTGATCCCTGGGCTTTGTCTTGGTTCCTGTGTTTCTCCATTTTCCTTGTTTGGTCAAGGGGTAGTTTCTTTACTCACTAGTGGGAGTAGGGAGTACTGAGCTGCCTGTTTGTCCTCAGAGGAGTGGTTTAAGGCAGTAACTTGTAGTTTATTGGCCATTTTGGGTCATTTCCTGTCTTTTCCAGCCCCTGCTATAAAGCACGCTTTGGCGGGCTTTTCTGGCTATAGAGAACTCAGCACAGCTCCTCGTGGTGTCCAGCAGAGTTCCTAGAGCAGCAGAGACCAGAAAAGACAAACTTTCCAGATTCTAAGTATTTTTTCTGCATTTTCGACTTTTTAAGCCTTTCGATTGCTATTTCTGCCTGTTTTATTCTGTTATTACCTGTTTTTACTGTTTTTAATAGCTTGAATTGTTTGTTGCACTTGCTTGTTTAAGTTTTGCTTAAAAGTTAAACAACAGGCTAATACACTCAAGTGTACTAGCTTTTGATAGCAATTAGTCAAAAACACAGCATTTATTGTATTTTCTGCCTATCTGAAAAAAAACTTGGAAAAAAAAACAAAAAAATACTCTTGTTTTCCATACTTTCCTATTGGTTGTTCCAGTGATCAGATTTGCTGATCCCTGGGCTTTGTCTTGGTTCCTGTGTTTCTCCATTTTCCTTGTTTGGTCAAGGGGTAGTTTCTTTACTCACTAGTGGGAGTAGGGAGTACTGAGCTGCCTGTTTGTCCTCAGAGGAGTGGTTTAAGGCAGTAACTTGTAGTTTATTGGCCATTTTGGGTCATTTCCTGTCTTTTCCAGCCCCTGCTATAAAGCACGCTTTGGCGGGCTTTTCTGGCTATAGAGAACTCAGCACAGCTCCTCGTGGTGTCCAGCAGAGTTCCTAGAGCAGCAGAGACCAGAAAAGACAAACTTTCCAGATTCTAAGTATTTTTTCTGCATTTTCGACTTTTTAAGCCTTTCGATTGCTATTTCTGCCTGTTTTATTCTGTTATTACCTGTTTTACTGTTTTTAATAGCTTGAATTGTTTGTTGCACTTGCTTGTTTAAGTTTTGCTTAAAAGTTAAACAACAGGCTAATACACTCAAGTGTACTAGCTTTTGATAGCAATTAGTCAAAAACACAGCATTTATTGTATTTTCTGCCTATCTGAAAAAAAACTTGGAAAAAAAACAAAAAAATACTCTTGTTTTCCATACTTTCCTATTGGTTGTTCCAGTGATCAGATTTGCTGATCCCTGGGCTTTGTCTTGGTTCCTGTGTTTCTCCATTTTCCTTGTTTGGTCAAGGGGTAGTTTCTTTACTCACTAGTGGGAGTAGGGAGTACTGAGCTGCCTGTTTGTCCTCAGAGGAGTGGTTTAAGGCAGTAACTTGTAGTTTATTGGCCATTTTGGGTCATTTCCTGTCTTTTCCAGCCCCTGCTATAAAGCACGCTTTGGCTTTTCTGGCTATAGAGAACTCAGCACAGCTCCTCGTGGTGTCCAGCAGAGTTCCTAGAGCAGCAGAGACCAGAAAAGACAAACTTTCCAGATTCTAAGTATTTTTTCTGCATTTTCGACTTTTTAAGCCTTTCGATTGCTATTTCTGCCTGTTTTATTCTGTTATTACCTGTTTTTACTGTTTTTAATAGCTTGAATTGTTTGTTGCACTTGCTTGTTTAAGTTTTGCTTAAAAGTTAAACAACAGGCTAATACACTCAAGTGTACTAGCTTTTGATAGCAATTAGTCAAAAACACAGCATTTATTGTATTTTCTGCCTATCTGTAAAAAAACTTGAAAAAAACAAAAAAAATACTCTTGTTTTCCATACTTTCCTAATTGTTTGTTCCAGTGATCAGATTTGCTGATCCCTGGGCTTTGTCTTGGTTCCTGTGTTTCTCCATTTTCCTTGTTTGGTCAAGGGGTAGTTTCTTTACTCACTAGTGGGAGTAGGGAGTACTGAGCTGCCTGTTTGTCCTCAGAGGAGTGGTTTAAGGCAGTAACTTGTAGTTTATTGGCCATTTTGGGTCATTTCCTGTCTTTTCCAGCCCCTGCTATAAAGCACGCTTTGGAGGGCTTTTCTGGCTATAGAGAACTCAGCACAGCTCCTCGTGGTGTCCAGCAGAGTTCCTAGAGCAGCAGAGACCAGAAAAGACAAACTTTCCAGATTCTAAGTATTTTTTTCTGCATTTTCGACTTTTTAAGCCTTTCGATTGCTATTTCTGCCTGTTTTATTCTGTTATTACCTGTTTTTACTGTTTTTAATAGCTTGAATTGTTTGTTGCACTTGCTTGTTTAAGTTTTGCTTAAAAGTTAAACAACAGGCTAATACACTCAAGTGTACTAGCTTTTGATAGCAATTAGTCAAAACACAGCATTTATTGTATTTTCTGCCTATCTGAAAAAAAACTTGAAAAAAACAAAAAAAAATACTCTTGTTTTCCATACTTTCTTATTAGTTTGTTCCAGTGATCAGATTTGCTGATCCCTGGGCTTTGTCTTGGTTCCTGTGTTTCTCCATTTTCCTTGTTTGGTCAAGGGGTAGTTTCTTTACTCACTAGTGGGAGTAGGGAGTACTGAGCTGCCTGTTTGTCCTCAGAGGAGTGGTTTAAGGCAGTAACTTGTAGTTTATTGGCCATTTTGGGTCATTTCCTGTCTTTTCCAGCCCCCTGCTATAAAGCACGCTTTGGCGGGCTTTTCTGGCTATAGAGAACTCAGCACAGCTCCTCGTGGTGTCCAGCAGAGTTCCTAGAGCAGCAGAGACCAGAAAAGACAAACTTTCCAGATTCTAAGTATTTTTTCTGCATTTTCGACTTTTTAAGCCTTTCGATTGCTATTTCTGCCTGTTTTATTCTGTTATTACCTGTTTTTACTGTTTTTAATAGCTTGAATTGTTTGTTGCACTTGCTTGTTTAAGTTTTGCTTAAAAGTTAAACAACAGGCTAATACACTCAAGTGTACTAGCTTTTGATAGCAATTAGTCAAAAACACAGCATTTATTGTATTTTCTGCCTATCTGAAAACTTGAAAAAACAAAAAATACTCTTGTTTTCCATACTTTCCTATTGTTTGTTCCAGTGATCAGATTTGCTGATCCCTGGGCTTTGTCTTGGTTCCTGTGTTTCTCCATTTTCCTTGTTTGGTCAAGGGGTAGTTTCTTTACTCACTAGTGGGAGTAGGGAGTACTGAGCTGCCTGTTTGTCCTCAGAGGAGTGGTTTAAGGCAGTAACTTGTAGTTTATTGGCCATTTTGGGTCATTTCCTGTCTTTTCCAGCCCCTGCTATAAAGCACGCTTTGGCGGGCTTTTCTGGCTATAGAGAACTCAGCACAGCTCCTCGTGGTGTCCAGCAGAGTTCCTAGAGCAGCAGAGACCAGAAAAGACAAACTTTCCAGATTCTAAGTATTTTTTCTGCATTTTCGACTTTTTAAGCCTTTCGATTGCTATTTCTGCCTGTTTTATTCTGTTATTACCTGTTTTTACTGTTTTTAATAGCTTGAATTGTTTGTTGCACTTGCTTGTTTAAGTTTTGCTTAAAAGTTAAACAACAGGCTAATACACTCAAGTGTACTAGCTTTTGATAGCAATTAGTCAAAAACACAGCATTTATTGTATTTTCTGCCTATCTGCAAAACTTGAAAAACAAAAAAATACTCTTGTTTTCCATACTTTCCTAATAGTTTGTTCCAGTGATCAGATTTGCTGATCCCTGGGCTTTGTCTTGGTTCCTGTGTTTCTCCATTTTCCTTGTTTGGTCAAGGGGTAGTTTCTTTACTCACTAGTGGGAGTAGGGAGTACTGAGCTGCCTGTTTGTCCTCAGAGGAGTGGTTTAAGGCAGTAACTTGTAGTTTATTGGCCATTTTGGGTCATTTCCTGTCTTTTCCAGCCCCTGCTATAAAGCACGCTTTGGCGGGCTTTTCTGGCTATAGAGAACTCAGCACAGCTCCTCGTGGTGTCCAGCAGAGTTCCTAGAGCAGCAGAGACCAGAAAAGACAAACTTTCCAGATTCTAAGTATTTTTTCTGCATTTTCGACTTTTTAAGCACTTCGATTGCTATTTCTGCCTGTTTTATTCTGTTATTACCTGTTTTTACTGTTTTTAATAGCTTGAATTGTTTGTTGCACTTGCTTGTTTAAGTTTTGCTTAAAAGTTAAACAACAGGCTAATACACTCAAGTGTACTAGCTTTTGATAGCAATTAGTCAAAAACACAGCATTTATTGTATTTTCTGCCTATCTGAAAAACTTGGAAAAAACAAAAAATACTCTTGTTTTCCATACTTTCCTAATAGTTTGTTCCAGTGATCAGATTTGCTGATCCCTGGGCTTTGTCTTGGTTCCTGTGTTTCTCCATTTTCCTTGTTTGGTCAAGGGGTAGTTTCTTTACTCACTAGTGGGAGTAGGGAGTACTGAGCTGCCTGTTTGTCCTCAGAGGAGTGGTTTAAGGCAGTAACTTGTAGTTTATTGGCCATTTTGGGTCATTTCCTGTCTTTTCCAGCCCCTGCTATAAAGCACACTTTGGCGGCTTTTCTGGCTATAGAGAACTCAGCACAGCTCCTCGTGGTGTCCAGCAGAGTTCCTAGAGCAGCAGAGACCAGAAAAGACAAACTTTCCAGATTCTAAGTATTTTTTCTGCATTTTCGACTTTTTAAGCCTTTCGATTGCTATTTCTGCCTGTTTTATTCTGTTATTACCTGTTTTACTGTTTTTAATAGCTTGAATTGTTTGTTGCACTTGCTTGTTTAAGTTTTGCTTAAAAGTTAAACAACAGGCTAATACACTCAAGTGTACTAGCTTTTGATAGCAATTAGTCAAAAACACAGCATTTATTGTATTTTCTGCCTATCTGCCAAACTTGAAAAACAAAAAAATACTCTTGTTTTCCATACTTTCCTAATAGTTTGTTCCAGTGATCAGATTTGCTGATCCCTGGGCTTTGTCTTGGTTCCTGTGTTTCTCCATTTTCCTTGTTTGGTCAAGGGGTAGTTTCTTTACTCACTAGTGGGAGTAGGGAGTACTGAGCTGCCTGTTTGTCCTCAGAGGAGTGGTTTAAGGCAGTAACTTGTAGTTTATTGGCCATTTTGGGTCATTTCCTGTCTTTTCCAGCCCCTGCTATAAAGCACGCTTTAGCTGCATTAGCGATTTAGCTGATTTAGCCGGAGCTGCCACTGTTGCACACTAGGGCAGCGCCGTTAAGCAGGTTTAAACTATTCGGCTACCTAAAGTCCACTCTTCAAATTTTCCCTTAAAACTACCTTCCTCGAACTATACTACTGATCTAATCAGCGATCCTATAACTAAAAAGATCATCTCTACTTGACTCCAAGTAGACTATTCTCTATCTGTTAAACCTAGCACTTGCTCCTACAGTACTTATTACCTTGATACGGCACTCTTATAGATAGCACCCCAAAAGGCAAACCCCCATTTCTCGGTCACCCACGCCCCCGGAATCTCTTTTAAAGTTTTTTTGTCTAGTCCTTCTAGCATGTCGAGGGAT
This sequence comes from Protopterus annectens, assembly GCF_019279795.1. Classification (NCBI taxonomy): domain Eukaryota; kingdom Metazoa; phylum Chordata; order Ceratodontiformes; family Protopteridae; genus Protopterus; species Protopterus annectens. The sequence goes on from NC_056725.1 coordinate 422,451,296, forward strand.
CAGTTGCTAGTGTCCTCTCCTGCTCAGCTGGTGAACCTTGGAATATTGAGGCAATGTTACAATTGCCTCATGTACACAGACAACCCTCTCCTCCTCCCACAAAACACAAATACATGTGAGAGATGCAACTATACGGCCAAACTGGAGGCTGAGCTCTCTCAACATAGGACTGGCAAGACCAGTCAGGAGGAGAAGGTTACCACACACACTATAGACCCAGTCTCACATAGTACCATCACAACCTCAAATCATACACATAAACACACAAAGACATACTCGGAGGCTCTGATCAAAAATCTACCAAAACAGCAGAGGCCACCAAAGCAGACACCCAAACAACCACCACCTCAGAACACAACACCTGCAACACATAGACCTCACAGTCAGAGTGTCAAACAGTCACAGCCCTTAAGGCCAAACACAATGCCAGACACACTAGTCATTGGTGACTCCATAGTCAGACACACTGACGTCCCGCCACCAGACTGAGTAAGGAGAAGGTCACAGTAAGCTGCCTGTCGGGCGCTAGAATCCGCCACATAACGCAAGCACTCAGGTCTCTCAACAGCAGGTACAAATACGACTCAGTCATTGTCCACGCTGGTGTAAACGACCTGAGACGCACCTCCTTGGACTACATGAAAAGAGACATTGAGGAGCTCTCTGATTATGTAGCCCAGGCAGGTATGACCCTGACCTTGAGCAGTATCCTACCTTCACCAAGAATGATGCCACAATACAGAGATAAGATGATCAGCTTTAACAATTGGCTTAAACTCTGGTGTCATTCAAAGGGGATCCAATGTCTGTCTGCCTGGGATGACATGCTGGACAAGCCACGCTGCTTCGCAAGGGATGGCTTGCACCTGTCACCCTGGGATTCCGGATATTGGCAAAGGCTCTTGCCACCCCCATAGTGCCTTTTTAGGCAAGGCTCAAATTCTAAACCTACCACCCTAGAACACAAAAAGGAAAAAACTAAGGGTAATGCTGCTCAATGCCAGAAGTCTAAATCTCAAAATGCACGCACTCGAGGCCCTTCTCAGTATGGAGAACATCGATGTCTGTGCTGTGACAGAAACCTGGTTCAAGGCTCCTGAGAGCACCCCAGCACTATCAGGTTTTACCTCATATCATGCGTTCCGGCCCCAAAATCCGGACAATACCAAGAAAGGAGGGGGTATCCATATTCATCAAGGACACCCACACCTCAAGACTGGTGGCAACGCACGATGCATCGGAGACCATCCAGGTGCAATTAACCATAGGCAAGACTGCTCTGCAAATTGTAGCATGTTACAGGCCACCCTCACAAACTCAGGAACCTCACATGGCCTTCCTGAAAACACTAGAGGGGATAAATGTATCACCAAACACCATCATACTAGGTGACTTCAATTACCCTAATATAGACTGGGAACACTACTCAAGCCCAAACACCCTAGCCCAAAAGTTCCTGGAATTCATAAACTCAAATGCCATGGAACAACTAGTCACCATCCCCACAAGAGGAGAAAACATACTTGATCTCATCATCACGAACATGGGAGCACAATGTTCAACACCGGAGTATACCCCTCACTGGTGAGATCAGATCACAAACTAATCTCGCTGGAGGTCCTCATCCCACCCCCACCTGAAATAAAAAAGACCACAGTAAAGAACTTCTCGAAAGCCGACTTCACACTTCTAAAGACTAGTGTGGTCTCCTTTAAGGCCCCCGAGCCGGCGGAAAACAGTACTCAAGCCGCTGAATCACTTACAAATGCCTTCTACCAGCACCTGCAGGACTGCATGGATAAGGCAATCCCAAGCAAAACAAAGACTCTTTGTACCAAAGGCAAGCGTCCAGTCTGGTGGACCCCAGCCATAAACAAACTCTACAACAAAAGGAGGAAGCTACTACAAGATAGAGCAAAATCCTTAAAAGGTAAGACACCCTTGATCACTATAAGTAAAAACTAAGAGCTCTCATAAAATCATCCAAAGCAAATTTTGAGAGAAAAATAGCTAAAGACTCAAAAGACAATCATAAGGCCTTCTTTAGCTATGTTAGAAACCTGGGAGGAAACTCCCAGATATGCTCAGAACTAGTTCAAAATGATGTGAAGATTACTGATCCTACAGACATTGCCAACATACTGGCTGACAGGTTCAGTGCAAACTTCTCCCCCCCCCCAAAAGGAGAGATATCTATACCAAGCGATTGCAGCCCCCCAAACATCTCCAACGCCCAAGTGAGAACTGCTCTCCAAAGCAAAAACACAGCATCCATGGGACCTGATGGTGTCCCCGGCTGTGTGCTCCACTTAACTCAATGAGGAATTAAACCCACAGCTAGGACAGCTGTTTAATCATAGTCTTACCTCTGGATACATACCCAGGAGTGGCGCACTGCAACTGTGGTCCCACTTCACAAAGGCGGTGCCTCCACCGACCCTGGAAATTACCGCCCATTAGCTTGACAAGCCTTATCTGCAAAGCCATGGAGAGGATCATAATGGACCTCATAAATAAAGACATAGGAATTTGCAGACTTTGGATCCATCCCAGTTTGGCTTTGTCAAAGGCAGATCATGCCTTCTAAACTTGGTTGACTTTTTCAAACAGTCACCAAAGCCATTGATGAGGGAAAGGCAGTCCATACAGCCTACCTCGATCTGGCAAAGGCCTTCGATACAATACCCCACTCGGGTATCATTGAAAAACTCATCAGCTTAAATGTTAACCCATACATCACAAGATGGGTTGCAAACTGGCTGAGTGACAGAACCCACAGGGTCAGAGTTGCTGGCGCCATGTCAGACTCAAAGCCTGTCACAAGTGGTGTACCACAGGGCTCAGTCCTGGGCCCACTCTTGTTTGGCATCTACTTTTCTGAAGTACAAGCAAACACAGGAGGGTTATGGCTGACAAAGTTTGCAGATGACTGCAAACTGGGCCATAGTAGAAAACACATCTGACACAGATATCCTTCAGAAGGGTCTCACAGAAACGGATAACTGGTGCCAGAGCCATGGCCTAAAGTTAAATGCCAAAAATGCATAGTCATACCCTTCGAAAAACAAGGTTACCCTAGCTACCAAATAGGTGGCAATCCACTGAGCACAGAAGAAGTTATCAGGGACCTGGGGACCCAGGTTGATAGTAGTCTGTCATTCGACACCCATGTAGCTAAAGTAGTTAGGAAGACCTTCTACATTGCCCACCTTATCATGAAGGGATTCTCATCTAGATCAAGGGAGGTCATAGTCTCCCTATACTCATCACTCATCAGACCAATGATTGAGTACAATGCCCCATTCGGAATGTATCTGACCCGACACTTGCAGCAGCTGGAGAGGCCACAAAAGTTCCTCACCAAAAGGATAAAGGGTCTCAAACATCTGTCCTATGCTGCCTGACTGAAAGAACTCCAGCTCTATTCAGTAGCCTACCGCTTGCTCAGAGGTGACCTTTGCCTAACATACAAGGCCATGTCAAACCCAGATTTGATGAATATGCTTCATCTCAAAAAATCTAGATCCGTCAGAGCCACAAGGGCGGGAGACTTAAACCTCGACACAGCTATTAATAGGACGTGCTGGAGGGATAGATTCATCACCCAAAGACTCCCTATGCTGTGGAACAAAATCCCGGTATATGTGAGGCAGAGCACCTCGCTGGCCTTGTTCAAGAGAAATCTTGACCAATGGATGGGAGATCGCAGATATACCCCAGGGATTACCTCAGTGTCACTGCTCGACAGAGGCACAGCAAAATAATGGGTATAGTTCCCCATACTAAAGGGGTGGCGTAAGCCACAAAACTATAGGCTAGGCTTGTAAATGCCCTCGGGCAGATAGCCTAGTATGAACCTATGAACCTATGAACCTATAAGTTGTACATAGAACTGAAACAAAAAGAGATAAACAGGAGAAAAAATATTTATGTAACTAATAACGCCCAACACAGGGTAAGCATCTTGTGAGGGCAAGTGCTATAGGCAGAGGTTCAAACAATCTATCTATCTATCTAGCGATCTAGCTAAACCAAACCCAAAAAGACTACAAAAAGACCCAGCAAAGCTAGAGTCGTCACTATGTAATACATTAAACCTCGTGCAATGGAGGCCTATTGCAAGGAAATATGCAAATGAACCCTTAAGGATACTATAGTGTTTCGGTTCAGTTACATGGTTTTTGAATGCTCTTGAATTTTTACTTTAACTGTTTAAGTCTTTACTTGTGCATTTAGGCAATAAAACCAAGCCCAATTAGTTGTAAACATATCATGCTTCACTGTTTTTCTGAGCTCATCAATAAAGCATAAATGGATTGTTTGGCCATACTTTAGAAACAATGAGCTTAAAGACAAGCCTGATGTCCAGAGCATTAGAGTGACTGCAAAACATACCAAATAACATCTAAACCAAAGAGGAAAAAGGTTGCACACTGCATAATACCTTTAACCTCCTGTAGTGGAGGTCCATGGGATATATGCAAATGATTCTTTAAGAACATACCAATGTTTCAACTACATCTTCTGAATGTTCATGATCTTTTACATTTTTTACATCTTTACTATAACATTCAGGCAAGTACAGCCAAACCCCACTAGGTGCAGATTTGCTATGTATCATCCTTTTGCAGAGTTCATCAGTACAGTACAAATGAATTGTTTGACCATATTTTAGAAAACCAGAGCTTAAAACAAGCCTAATGTCCATAATATTAGGGTGACTGTAAAATATCCTGTCACTTTTCTACTTTGGACACAATAGAAGAATCTTTGTGGGTTCTGTTCAAGCAGCTTTATTTTATACAAACACATCACGATAGACGTTTACTGAATTTAACTTAAGTAACATATACAAACTAACTACTGCAATCATACATGCTCATTCTCTGGCAGCACTCTCAAAATGGCACTGGGAATAGAACGTGCCCGGTATTTATATGTGCATGTTCAGTCCTTAGTATGCTTCTTAAGGATACAGCACATACACTCTGATCTACAGACTCCCTCTTTGAGAAATAGATCATGCAATGTTATGAATCTATTTGGCATGCAGATAATACAAATAGTTCTTTGTCATGCAATTATACAAGACTAGGTACATATATACAGTTATATCCATGTTGCTGTGTATTTCACACTGGGCCTGGAAATTCAACAATATCATGTGACATAAAAGTGGGAATAAGGTTTAGCAACTGGAGCTGTCTCTACAGAATGTTCAACCTTGGGAGTATTTGGAACATCCTCAGGACTGGAAGTAGAGGTTGAAACACACTCTGGGATGGGAACGTTTGGTTCACTCTGAGATCTAGAGTCTGTATCACAGGAACAATGCTGCAATGATGATTCTGGCACAGGAAGAAGATGTCTGCAATTTCTCCTGTACTCCACACCCTCAGATTCTAGAAGGTAGGAGCTTGGCTTGGTACATATACCTGTAACTTCACCAATCCGGTCGAAACCTTTCACTGTTTGTATCCTCACTGTCTTTCCTTCCCTCAACAGATGAAGAAATCAGCTCAATTTATCATAACTGGACTTTTGGATAGAAAGCTTCTTGAATAACTGAGCCTTGATGGTACTGTTGTTCTAAGCTTTAGGCCTCAATAAACTAGAACTAATAGGTAGTGTCATTCTGGTTTGCCTGGATAGAAGTCTTTGAGCAGTTGAGCGACATATATCATCATGGGGTATGTTTCTGAGATTAAGTAAATTCAAAAAGACATCAGTATTGTCACTCTTTGAACTTTCAAGTAATTGCTTTGCATCTGAAATGCACACTCAGCTAGCCCATTTGACTGTGAATATTCAGGACTGCTGGTAACATGTACAAAGTCCAATTCTCTTGAAATTTTCTGAAATAACTGACTAGTAAATTGAGTACCATTGTTAGAAACAACTTTGTGTGGACTACCATGGACTGAGAAATTACGTTTCAACTTAGTAACAACAGCAGTGGATGTTAAATTAGGTAGTAAGTCAATCTCAAATCAATTTGAATAAGAGTCTACCAATACTAAGTTAGTGTTTATTGTCCCACTCAAAGATATCAGTGGCTACTGTTGACTAAGGTAGTTCAGGAACTTGCCTTAGCTGAAGTGGTTCTCTTTGCAAATGCAATCTAGAACTATTGCATAGTGAACAAGAAGAAAGTACTTTATCAATGACTTTCAGTAATGAAAGCCAAAATACTAGTTCTCTTGCTCTTCTCTTAGTAGATGTGGAACCTGGATGACCACGATGCAAAATCTGGATATATTTTTATTGTAAGGAAGCAGGAACAACAATTTTAGGACTTTTAAAAATAATGCAATCTTCCATCAACATTTTATCTCTGTAAGGAAAATAGGTTTGCACTTTAGTTGGTACACTAGATTGCTTTGATGGCCATCCAACATTAATGTAGTGATTTAGGTTTTGCAAAACTGGATCGGTTTTTGTATGATCTCTCAGCTCATCAAGTCTAATGGTAGAGAAATTAGACACTGCCATAACATCAAAGTCAAAATTCTCTGCATCAAGCAATCTGGATAAGGTATCAGTCAGATAAAGTAGTTTGCCTTTCGTATAGACCATTTTGAAGTTATACTTTTGCAGTTTGAGCTTCATTCTTTGTAATCTTACTGGAGCTGAATGCATATGCTTCTTTAGAATAGTAGCTAGAGATTGGTGGTCAGTTTCAATCTGAACAGCTTGACCATAGATATAATCATGAAACTTTGAACATGCAAATACTATTGCCAAAAGTTCTTTCTCAATTTGAGCATATTGCATTTCAATTTGGGTAAGCGTTCTAGATGCATAGGCTACTGGTCTGCCCTCTTGAAGAATAACTGCACCAAGACCAAATTTTGAAGCATCACAGGAAAGAGTGACTGGTTTATTTACATCATTGTATCTTAATGTAGGTGGGGTGACAATTTTCTACTTAGAGTCTTCAAAATGCCTTTTGGTGCTGTTCTAACCATGACCATGTAACATTTTTGTGTGTCAGCTCACTTAAAGCTCCTGTCAACTCACTGAAGTCTGGTATAAACTTGCCTAAATAGTTGAACATGCCTAGGAAATGCTGTAGAGCTTGAATATTATCTGGTGCTGACATCTCAAGAATAGCTGCTTGCTTGGTCGGGTCTGGTCTCAAGCCAGTACTAGTAAATAAATTACCTATATATGTAACTTCTGGTAGTCTAAATATGCACTTCAGAGGACTGAGCTTCAAGTTTATTTCATGTTCTCTGTCTAGAATTCTCTTTAGATTTTTGTCATGCTCTGCTTCACCATTGTCTTCAGCAAATAAATCAGCTACTATTATAGCACAAGTACAACCTGAAAACATTTGCTCCATTGCAACAACTTCACTTGCAGAATTTATTCCAAATGGCATCCTTAAGAATCTGTATCTGCCAAACGGGGTACCAAAAGTGGTTAGTAATGAGGATTTGCGATCAAGCATCACTTGCCAAAACAAACTTTTTGCATCTAAGACAGAAAAAACAGTGGCATTCGGTATTAGAGTTGCCATACCATTCAACCTGGAAACATCAAAAATGTGGACAAGTCCCATGAAAAATAGGTACAAATCTGTACGCTGATTAACATAAAATTTTCATACACAATTACGTAACCCCGGCCACTACAATAGAATTGTGGGATACAAACTTTCAAACGCAAACCAAAGAACAGACAACCAAAATAAGGCACCAGAGTCCCCCTGCAGCCATTCCAATGTCCCATTACCTGGGTATTTCACCCCATTTACCATAAACACTAATGTGTGCATACTGCTTTACTTCTACAATGATTATTTGGATTTTATTTTTACATTTTACAGAACAATGCACTAACACTAATAGACATCTGCTAAACAAAGCAATACTGTCTCACAATGAAAATAGACTTGGCATTAAAACTTCTCTGCCCTTGAAACTCACATTCATTGAAACAGCATTGAAACCCACACCACATCCAAAGAAAATGCATCTGGCCAGTGGTGGATAAAGATTACCTCTATATACTTCAAACCAACATGAAATTTCCAAAAAGAAACATACATTCCATGATTAGGAACACCACTGCAGGACAAAGCAAATTCATTTATTAACATATTCTGGTACCTCAGCTTCTTGCCTTCTGCTGGAACATTTTTACAACACATTTTTGTCCCTATGTATACCCCCTCTTCCAATTATTTAATTAATCAATTATCAAATAAAGCACTACATGAATCAGTACTTTAAGTAAACATTTTCAGACTTTCAAGCTATTGCACTTCCCTTATAAACCAAATGGTAACAAATATTTAAACAGTAAATGCAAATACATTTTTTAAATATTTTTTTAAAACAATATTAAATATATCATTAGTATGTGGCTGTATATCTTGTTAAATATATTCACTATTATGTATCTTTACTATCTAGATGTCAAAAGTATTTTACCATGTTATGAGGTGAGGTTGTGACTGTCATCCCAGTACACTTCCTTTCTGGCATACAAGTGGATTATGTTTAGAGAGGATGGCGAACGAGGGAACAGAAGTAAGCCTCGCAGAAAGAGAACCAGTTTACAATCTGGATTTTATTTACTTTTTGCATTTGTGGATTGCATTGGTGGTGATAGAATGAGAATAGGTTGGGTATAGAGTTAAAATGTTAAAACAAATGACAAGTTAATAGTACTTTAGGGCACAGGGTTGGTTTTCAGAGCAGTAAATGATCTCTAGAGACTGGTATGGTAACATAAACTTAGCATCGCTAACTCAGCTATCAGTAGTTCATTTGAAAAAGCCTTAGACTAACTCTCGCACCTGAAAGTTGTAAGATGATTGATGGAATTGTAAGATGTGGTGTGATCATGCAGGATATTTCTCACACACACACACACACACACACACACACACACACACACACACACACACACACACACACACAAGTCCTTTCCGTTCATGCTGCTGAAAGGTAAAACGCAAGATGTTTCCCTTTCTGTTCATGCTGCTGCTCAAAAATGGAGACAAGATGTTTCCCTACCCGCTCGCAAGTGCACTTTTGCACTGCAGTCAGACAATAATTGCATGCAGGAGAGATCATTTTAGCCTGAAGATAATCACATGCAGAGATCATTTGATTGCATTCAGAGATCATTTCATTTCCAGCCAGAAAGTTCCCGCTCGCATCAGAACAAACCAGCGAGTCGAAAGTTCCCACTCATATCTGAACAAGCCAGTGAGCTGAACTCAATTCCAACAGGCTGGTAGCCTAGCCAGAAATGCATAAATGTGTGCACATGAACCCTTGAGCTAAATTCCGACAGGCTGGTAGCCCCGACGGATCTGACATCATTGCACACCTGATGACATCAGCTCAAAAAGTGAAAAAAAGTACTTAAAAAAGAAAAAAAAACTGGAAAAAAATCGGAAATGAAGAGGTGTCACTCGGGAATTGTGGCACCCCATTATTTGGACCCCAAAACTCAGTAAAAACTGAGTAATTCAGTATGGTTGGGAGGTATGTGTGTGACCTCTTCGACTGTACATATTGGATGATGTGGTCTCTTCAATACTTTGTTCAGATCTCTTGAGTCAGTACATATTCTGATTACATCTGCACCTTTTTTGTGAGCTGCTGCCATAGATGACACCCATTCAGTTGGTTCTGTAACTGGACAATTACACCTTGCTGTACCATTTTATCCAACTGAGCCTTGACTTTATCCTGCATAGCTATCGGAACTCTTCTTGCTGTTGTGACTACTGGAGTTACCTCTGGGTCTAACTTCATGGAATACACAACTGGAAGTTTGCCCAACTTGTCATCAAAAACATCAGCATAGTGATGAACCTCTTTAATAAAAAAAAAAAAAGCAGATTCATTCTCAAACTGTCTTCGAGACCTAATAATGACTGTTCTGGTCTTCAGACTACATAGAATAACAAGCTGTAACAGTTCTTAGCCGAATAACATGAAAGCTGCCATGAGCCTTCAGTGTGAATTTCTTCACCTCCATAAGCAACAAGTTTTACATTACTAGCCACATTGAGTTGTTCATTTGTTCTCACTTTGGTAACTCACTTTGAACGAGTGTCTACTTTAAGCTCTGTGGATTTACCATTGATCCGGACTGTACAAAACACTTTGCTCTTTGCAAATAAATTCACTGCATCAATTCTTTCACCAATCACTGATATACCATCTGCATAAAAAGTGGATTGATGCAGCTCTATTTGATCAATTTGCATTTTTGTGTGACCCTTCTTTACAACTGTCTAGGGTTTGCTTGATTTGCAAAACTTTTGAAAACGGTACCATTTTTTACACTTTTGACATTGCTGACCAAATGCTAAGCATTTCTCTCTTTTAGACACCACAGTTGTGACCGTTAACAATAAAGCTGGACTTGGGCTTTGCTAATTCACATTTGTACTGCACTGAGCATGCTGCTTTAACTGAACTGGTCTTAGAACTTGCTGGAAATCTATGTGGTTTCCCTAGTGAACCAGCATGGGTTGTGGCTGCCATGTGCTTAGGCCTACTTCTGTTTGCCCCATGTTGCATGATATCTACATTTGTTCTGCAGCCTAATGAAAGCATACTCTTGTCACTTGCAAGCATACTTGTGTGTTTTTCTGTAACGTCATGGACTTGACAAATCCCAATGGCTTTACTCAATGTTAAATCAGTATCACAAAGCAAAATCCTTCTCACAGCAGCACCATTAATAGCACACACACCAACCTGTCTTTTATTAACTTATCTTTTAAGTCACCAAACCGACACATTTTGGCTTTATTTCTCAGATCAATTATATAAGCTGCAAAAGGTTCCACTGGTTTCTGATCTCTCATGTAAAACAAATGTCTCTCTAATGTTATATTTGTCTGGGGGGGGGGGTACACATTTCTCTGAATTTGCATTTCAGACACTTGGGGTCTTCCCTTGATTCAGCTTATAGAGCACTATGATGATTTTCACCTTCTCCCTCATATACTACTGGTGCATACACAAATGAACGCTCTTTCAATGGCCCCTGACCCTGCTAGGTTTAGCAAAATTAATGCCCTGCTGCATGCATCTTTGTCTGAATAAGCTGCTTGTATAAAAATATCATACTCTTGCTCAAATATTCTCTAATTCTTAGCAAATACAAGTTCTAAGGGCTTTCAAAATCTATCTACCATATTAACACATACCAGTGAAGGGTTATGCAAATAAGCATGAGTACATACACATACACATATACTAGAAATTTATGACAGCATTTGTAACTTTGCTCAACAGCACAACAAACCTCTGCATAATTGAACTTTGCGAAATATGTCTCTCTGGCACTGTAATAGTCTTGAAATTACTGTACTGCAAGAAATCACCTCTTTGTTTAAAAAACATTTCAAATAACAGCACAATGTGAATGAACTGGGTAAGAGAAGCTCAGAGTCAGTAACATTTAAAGTAATTGCACTTTGTGAATAAACTGTACACAGCACACTGAAACCTCCCCAAAATGAAGGTACCTTACTAGGTAATTCTTTACAGTGCAAGAAACACTCTGTAATGGCAGCACTTTGAGAATAGACACAACCAGCACAAGACACTTTTAGAAATGGCTATACTTTGACTTAACTTCACAGAATAGTTGCACTTTGCACACAAATAAACTCTTTGGAATACATGCACAGTAATAAGCACGGGATCACTACTAAATATCGGATTACGGAATCCTGAGACTCTGAAAACCTAAGACCAGAATCTCGAGATTCCATAATCTCAAAAGTAAAAAATAATAATAAATGTAAAAAAAAATGTAAACAGGTGTATGCAGGGGGCAAGCCAGTTTCTCATTTCCATATCTTAAATATACCAACTCTGAGATCACACTACAGTGGAGTGAATGGCAAAATTTCCGTTCCACTCTGTACGGCACTATTTTGCCATTCACTCCACTGTGGTGCAATCTTGGAGTTGGTATATTTAAGTTGCAGGGGGTGTGGGGGGTGCAGAGGGGCTTGCCCCCCTGCATATGCTTTCTAAAATGTTTTATTTTTGTTTTAGAGATTACAGAATCTTGAGAGTCTGGTCTTCGGTATTCAGAGTCTCAGGATTCCATAATTCAATATTTAGTAGTGATCCCATAAGCACACACTGTAACCACTTTTACACACCTTGAGATACTTCGAATAACTCTAGTTATGCCCTTGATACAATACGAAGTTGTAGTTATGCCAAAACAGAGCACTTTGCCCTGCAGTTGCCTTGCTTTATTTATGCTTAATGTGTCCTTTTTGCCATTATTATATTTGTTTTGCTCGTTTAATCTCTTTTCATGCCCCTTGTACTTTTCTTGTGCTTGTTTTACTTTAAACATGCCCTTCTGCTTCAAACACACTTTTTTTGCTTTAAACATACTCGTTTTGCCTTTTCTGATAATCATTTCATCAAATATCTTTATCTTAAACATTTTGCTTAGTTAATAAACCTGTTGTGCTTCCTGCTTGTTTAATAATGTGGTTTGTGCCCTTGTAATGCTCCATTTTATGTTTTTGTATATAAAATAAGCAGTTTGTGTGAGTTCTCATTACATTGGATTATTTTCTGGCTCTTTTTTGTAGTCCTTTCTTTTAGTTTACTTTCACTGTCATCTGCACTCATGGCTCTGAATATCATTCTCTGGAATCCCAGTTCTGACACCATGTTACTCTCCTACTTTGGACACAAAAGAAGGGTCTTTATGGATTCTGTTCAAGCAGCTTTATTATATACAAACACATCATGATAGAAGTTTACTTACTTTAACTTAAGTAACATATACAAACTAACTACTGCAATCAAACATGCTCACTCTCTGGCAATGGCTTAAAATGGCATGTGCCCAGTATTTATATGTGCACGTTCAGTCCTTGATATGCTTGTTAAAGATACAGCACATGCACTCTGATCTACATATCCCAAATTGCATTCAAAGCAAAGGGTAAAAAGGTCACATAGACAAACAATTGTGTAACAACTACAAAAAGGAAACAGCAAAGCTAGACCCCGGGATTCATGAAGCTCGGCACAAGGACGGCATTTTGCTTGCACCGACCGTGTGGCGTAGAGATGGTGCAGCAGCACCACATGCATATTAATGAAGGCACACTGTCGCAAACTCCACGTGCATAGGAAACGTGCATGAGTACAGGGGGCGTGTCTAAGAGCTGCACGGAGGCGTGAACATGGCTGCTGCATATGTGCAACCTAAAATGCTGACTAGTACAGCCTGCCTCTAATAATAATCACTCCTGTCAGTGTCCATGGATACTGAAATGTATGCAAAGCATACAAGACAGTTTTGCAAACACCAAAATAAAAAGTAAACACAAAGGTACGTAGATGAATATTGAGTCCCCACCCCATGAACAAATGACATTTAAAACCCCGTGCCCATATTCCATTGTAGTGTTGATTGTTATACCAAGTAGAAGTGAAACGCAGCATGTTAGCGCTCCGCTGCCATTTGCTAAGCCTAGCCCAATGGTTAGGGTTACCACCTGTCCCACATTGTGAGGGACAGTCCCCCTCTGGGCAGTTGTGTCCATACCAAAACCATTATAAATGTTAAATGTCCTGCGATTGTAGGACATAATTATGTCCCATATTTTATGTAATAGTTCCATACAATACTTATTTCCGTATGTAAAATACCTAAATGTTACAAGAAACAGAATAAGCAACTAAACTGCTACAACAATAAGCTTTCAGTTAGGCATAAAACTAATGTACTATCCTTTGTACTGACCGTGGGTATGTGTTGGTCTGTAAAATCTGATGTGTGTCCAGAAAATGTCCCATTTTGGTCATTTGAAAGGTGGCAACCCTACCAATGGTCAGAGCATTCGCTCAATATCTGCCCATATGTGGTCCAAGTCATCCTTGTCAGGACGGCCCAAAGATGAATGGGTATTACCTGGGTCTACCTACCATGTCATGAAAGATAAGTATTTGCGTGTACCTATGTGCGTGAAGTACAGCATGTGGAAGATCAAAAATGCTAGGGTAGTCCTCACAACCATATTGGTACCAGAAATATGTAGTGTAGGCAATGTATTCTGTTGACTGTGCCATGGGCCATCAACCAGAGAAGGGATGGATGGTGTGTGTGGAATATGGGGGTGGGAGGTGACGGGTAATATAATAATTTGCCAAGGGGAGACTGGGTCGGATGCACAATAGGTGAACTGGAGGTGTACGAGGGAGCAGTGGGTGAATCAGAAAGAAAACAAAAGAACAAACATTCACATCCGCAATACAACCTGACAGGCCATACTGTAGAACATAATCCCACAAACATATGAACATTAAAATGTGCGATACACATGTGCAGAAACGTTACCGGCACACACCCACATAATGGTCTGGCCTGAACTGAGCCATCCAACCCCAACACACCTGGATACATAATTGAATACCCATCATCCCTTCCACAGCACACCCCCCCCCCCTTCCTGAACATCCACCAAAACCACCCATACTCGGGCTGCTAGCTTGGCGCAGCCATATCTGCACATAGTGACCCTACTCATATCTAGTAGGCAGTCTCACCCTAGGCAGTCTCAGGATTGCAAACTATTTATCCCTGGCATGTATAACCCTACCTCATTTTCGTAAAGCCAAAAGAATCAAGGTCATTGGTCCACACAACTTTGGGATATTCCTCATGGGATAAGTATCTGTTCTAAACATTAGACTTGTT
>NC_056725.1:422473516-422490691 GCF_019279795.1 Protopterus annectens
CCTAACATCTGGAAAATCTCCCATATCATTCCCCTTCACAAAGGCGGAAACTCAAACGACTACTCTAACTATCGGCCAATAGCACTTTTATTTCCCTTAGCTAAAATTATGGAAAAATGTGTTCATCATCAACTGTTAAACCATTTAACTCAAAATAACATGATAGCTAAATGCCAACATGGTTTTAGGCCATCCCATAGTACCATGACAGCCCTGTTATCCTTTACAGATGTTATAAATAGAAATTGCAATAACAACAACCTCTCATCTGCTCTCTTTATTGACCTCTCCAAAGCTTCCGACATGGTTAACCATGCCCTTCTTATCAACATTCTTGAATCCTTCACCCTTGACTCTTTAGCAATTAAATGGTTCAGGTCCTACCTAACCAATAGACAACAAGCAGTTCTTTGGGCAGATAATATATCATCTCTTCTACCTGTCACCCTGGGAGTCCCTCAGGGCTCTATTCTAGGTCCACTTCTCGTCTCTCTTTTTATTAACGACCTGCATGTAACAATCCCAAATGCCACCTGCATTCAATATGCAGATGATTCAACATTAATCTGTTCAGCAAGCTCACCATCTGCACTACATTCCCTGACACAGAAAGTATTCAATTCAGTTGAAACTTGGTTCACTAAACGTTGTCTCCTTCTTAATGCTAAGAAAACCAAGCACCTTCTTTTTACACCAACAAATCCACCCCAATAGATTTCTCTATCACTTCCAATAATGATACTATCATACACCCTGACTGCACAACCAAGTTGTTAGGAATTACTATTGATAACAACCTTACATTTGATAATCACATAAATAACACCATTAAAACTATCAACAAGAAAATTGGTTCCTTATATCGAATCAAATCCTTCTTAACTCCAACAGCTAAAACCCAAATTGCACACTCCCATTTAATTTCTACTCTTCTTTATGCCTCTCCCATTTATACTAACCTCAAAAAGAATAACCTTGTCAAACTACAGCATGCCTATAACAACATCGCCAGATTTGCCACGGGTAATCCTTTTCGTACCCACCACTGCCTAAACCTCATGCAGCTGGGCTGGCTAGCAATTCAAAACCTTCTAAAAATCTCCCAACTAACCATGGCCCACAAGATATTTTATCAACCTAATAGAACTCCTATACTATCCAATCTCTTAATCCCCTATAAAAACCTAGATATACTACACTCCTCTAACAAGCTTCTAGCTAGCATAACCAAAACTAACAATTTGGCTGGAAACTCCCTGTTTTCTAACACTGTGGGAAAAGACTGGAACCTACTTCCCAAAGAACTAACATCACTCTCTTCTTTGCCTCTCTTTAAACAAAAGCTCAAAACACACTTTAAAATACACTGGTTATGCCCATGCAGTAAACCAGACTAACCCTTCCTAACCTGTGCTCATATTTTTTCCTCATTATTTTTCTTACGAGGAACTGAACTGGTGATCACAATGATACAATGATTCATACTGGTTGACAAAAAAAAAAAAAAAAAAAAAAAAAAAAAGATGCATACTTTATTTCTACTATGTTTATGTACTATGTAACATTTATCATTCCTTCATTGTTTGTATTTCTTGTTTTTACTGTTTGGAGCTTTTCTCCCCGGGCCTCTACTGAAAATGGAAATATATCCAGCTAGACCAGCCCGGTAAACAAATGTAAAATAAATAAATAAATAAATTTTATTTATGCAAAACAGTGAAGTACTCTCCTTTGTACTGGCTGTGGAAATGTTTGGCCCTGCAAAATCTGACGTCTCTACATAAAGGTCCTATAGGGTTGCCACCTTTTCAAATATCCAAAGTGGGATATGTTCTGTAGAAATGTCAGATTTTCCAGGACAAAACATACCTACAGCCGTGGATAGTACAGAATTTTACTTATTTGCACAAATAAAAGCTTATTCTAGTAACATTTGAATTGTTTATGCTACTTCACATAACATTTAGAAGTTTCATATATAAAATAACTGTTTTATGCAACTATTAAAGAAACTTAGGATATAATATTGTCCTGTAATCTCAGGACATTTGCTATGTCTTGATTATTTTCGCAGGACACAACTGCCAAAAGAGGGACTGTCCCTCACAAAGTGGGACAGGTGTTAACCCTAAAGTCCCACCTTGGCCAATTGAAAAGGTGGCAAACCTATGATAGGTATGCAATAGCATGACTCGGCTGACGGATGTGGCTCCCAAAACCCAATTACTTGTCTATATTGAAGAGTCTCATTTCCCATGTATCAGCCAGATGGGAGCAGATTGTAAGAGAAACACACAAATAATATGATTAATTCAATGGAAAGGCCGCCGATTCCTTACAGTCAAATGCCATGCCGTCGCCTAATGGGCAGCCATTCCCGATACTGTAGTCATGTAGTCCGATGTAATAGGCATCACAAGGTAATATTGTGGTCCTCGCTCCCACCCAGGGGTGTGAGTGACAGATGCAAGCACCAATGTCGGTGCATTTGCAAGTGCGGGAGCGAGCGAGTGTAAGCATATTTAGCTACCAGTATGCGAGTATTGCACTGGTAAAGCAATGTAGAGGCTAACCAAGTGTAAAAAGCTGTAACCAGAGGTCAGCAGTGCTTAACACCACGCAAACCCACGCACACCCGTTCCCAACTGTTTTAATGTGCCTTACTCCCTCCGTATCCAATGGCCTTGTTCTGCCCTGCAACCAAATAAAAGTCCTCTGCAATGGACGGAACCAGGACCCTGCACACACAGCTAATGTGAATTACAAATACGCCATGGCAGATATACAGACAACGGACAGTACCAAAAACATATCATACAGCGCAGTCATTCAACAGTATAGGAATGTATCCCATCATGTAGATGTATATGTGAGTGTTTATGTCCAGCATATAGGTACATACATATATAGAGATATATCAGGAACATACCATGTGGCAACAAAGCATTACAAATGAATGAAACAGGAAACACCAGCGATGCCTGTATTATGTAGTGGTGTTGTTCTATGTGATCTTAAGACTCCCTCAGACAGACATGTGTCTTTCATACACGCAAATAGTTGTACATTGGCCATATACATCACTCTGTGCATGCAATGTGCACTAACACAACAGTACCTGTCCAATCATTATGTGTGAACAGTACTCTTGCAAGGTGCTGTGTGCGACATCATCATCATGATAAAGGTAAATGGGATAACCATAGAGGGACCAGTAGTGTTGTGTGTACAATGTGGTCATCCTCATCACGTGTATCTGGACCATTTAGGAGTGATGTGCATACCAGGATCATGCGCCTGAGGGACAGGGGTGAGAATAACAGGAGTATGTTGTGATGCATATTACAAGGGTTACATGTGTCCAGTGGGCATGTGTGTGAAATGGACAGCTATGTATAGGGCAGATGTTGTCCTAGGAGCTGATTGGTCATATGTTTCCATAGCTGAGGGTCGGATGTAGGGGAAGGAGTGTAGGTATGGCCGTGGAGGATAGGTAGGGTAGGATCACAGAAAAGACAGCAAACAGGGTTGGTATATGACACATGTGGGGGAATACACCCCAGATGGGGATGGGTGTTTGGCATTCACAAGCCCATGGGAACAGTGGGACGGAGGTCCCCAGCCATGGGCAACAGCCACTGCACCTAAACAGATGCAAAGGAGGCAGTGCTGGGGGCTGTCCAGGAGGGGCAGCATCACCCTGTAAATGTGACACTCTGCCCTTGAGCTTGCGTATCTGGCTTCAGAACCCCTTAGTGAGCCGCCAACGCAACACGTCCGGGACCGCACGATAGCAGACATGTACCTGTCTGGTCCTGCTCCCAGGTTGGACATGCTCCATCCTCAGTGGTGGTACCACCAGAAGGTGGTGCAGAGCCAACAGAGGTTGAAGTCCAAGACTGGGCCACAGATGTGCTAGTGCCCGGTGCCATGGTCAGCTAAAGTGGGATAGGAGGTTCTGCCAGGACCTCCCAACCCATTCAGCCTATGTTATTGCAGTTTAAACCCACATATGGCTTAGTGATAGACAACAGCATACAGGATTACCTACAACAGTATGCATAGATATCACCATCAACCCAACACAACAGATGGTATACATTTGCAGAGGGAGCACAACACATACATATATACTGCATGCCATCTGTACAATGCGTAGTAGATGTGTGACCGCAGTTATGAACAGTTGCCCAATATTGGCTTGTCACTGGGAACCCCAGACAGTGTCTGTCATACCACTGTTTCATGTGACACATGTTCAGTCATGGATGCGATGGCAGTAACACATCCCTATTATCATGTACTGTCTGCAATCCTCACACTATGCTTCTGCTGTGCACAGCTGTGTGTTCAGTGTGTAACATAGGAAACAAATGTTTGCACACACTGACCAGTTCACAGATGGCCCTACAGATGGGGGTCCCTCACAAACAGAGTACTGTCATGTCTGTATTAAAACATTGTAAACCCAAAAGAAGCAAAACTGAGAAAATTCAAAGCGAACTGGACAACCAGGAAAAAGTTAAATTTTATTTGAGCGCTTTCGTCAATTTTTAACTATGACTTCTTCAGAATAAAATCAAGTTACGCTCAGAGTCTTATGTAACCAGTACAATAAATCAATTAAAAAAACACTTGTAGAATGTACAATCACTTTTAAAGGTACAGGCTCCCTTAATGCATTTTACTAGCAAGTCATGTACATTTTTACCATAGATGTTATATCGCTTTATATATATTTTCAAAACCAAGAATAAATAAAATCAATAACATTCTTGTCATGGTTGTAAGAGACATTAAATATTTAAATGGAGAAGTCTGCTTTTAATTTTAAAAAAACTGCTAAGTGAGACCATATCATTAAGTCCTGGGCTAGTGGTGGCATTGACCCTCAATTGCCATAATAGTTCTTTATACTCCAGCATATGGTCAATAGGGCCACCCCTTTCATCTATGATGATCTGTTCAAGAACTATAAATTTGAAATAGTGGCCTGGGTGAAGTTTAATATGCTTGGCTAATGCATTTGTGATGTTACATTTGTCTATATCATAAACATGTTGGTAAATGCGAGTTCTAAAAGCATTTTTGGTTTTTCCGATATAGAAGCACGAACAAGTCTGACAAATGCTGGCATAAATTACTTTTTTACTGCCACAATTGTGTTTCTGAAATAATCTAACCCATCCATAGCCTTTGAGTAAAACCCTGTCTCCCTCTAGTATGTGCTTACACTGCGTGCACTGCCCTACGTTTTGTCATTTTTCCCAGTCTACTGGTGGTACTACTAGATGGATTTCTTTCAAGAATATTCTTGATGCTGGTGTCATTTCGATAAACCACTACAGGGGCTTCACCAACCTTCTGACCTATGCTTTCATCACTGTTAAGGATGAACCATTTTTTGAAAACCATGTCCCTAATCAGTGGGAATTATGGAGTATATGTGAGAATATATTGTGAAAATGACCAGTAGGGTTGTTACTGTTCTCCAACGGTGAGTAGAACACAGCAAAGCAGCACAGCAAAACAACAGGAGTCAGCACAGGATCCAAAAGCAGCTTTATTTTCTGTCTCTCACTCTAGCGCCTCGGCCACAGTAAGCCTTCAAGGAGTGAACTTCCATAGCCCCCACACTTTCCTGTTCCAAGCTACCACATGCCAACTGTCCTTCCTCTATGGCCACTGGTGATGGGGTATGTGTAGGCATGGGATCTGTGTGCAAGGATGAGGGGGATATAGGTGGAATGGCAACCAATGGCACAGATTCAGCCCCTGACAATCCTGCCTGTGCCTCAATTATACGTTCATCATCACTGCTAGAGTCTGTGGGGACACTAACATCAGATGGACTGCAGGAGGGCAACGCACCTACACCACCTGTGAGGGGCAGACAAGAACTGTACATTACAATCTATACAATAGGCACAGACACACACACAGACACACACACAGACACACATGCTATGGCACCAAACATGCATGTGATATGACAGACGGCATGCAAAATGCATGTGATATGGCAGGCGGCATGCAGCGTAGACGATAGTAGTGGTAGTTATCATACATCCCTGGGTTGCACACAACAGCATGCATGTGTCATAGCAGAAGGCATGCAAATTACACAATCATAGTAGTAGTTAGCATACATCCCTGTGTTACACCATGTAGACCAGCACAGGTTAACAGTACACCTGCCTGATGTGTGACATATGA
The DNA here is from genome assembly GCF_019279795.1 of Protopterus annectens. NCBI lineage: Eukaryota > Metazoa > Chordata > Ceratodontiformes > Protopteridae > Protopterus > Protopterus annectens. The sequence goes on from NC_056725.1 coordinate 422,479,733, forward strand.
CCTTGACAATAACATGTAGTATGACATGTGATCTGCTGATGTGTGCAATGACATGCATACATGTTTAACACAATGGTGTCCTGTCAAATATACAGTGGGGTAATGGTGTCCCAATGCAGTGTTGTCTGTCTGCCCTACAGATATACTGCACATTTAACTGATGTGCATGGCCATTGCAGGGAGTCATGAGGCATCTCTATTGCTATAGAGTGTTAGTTACAGACACAGTTCATAGCCATGACTGTGTTCAGATACAATACATATATACTGTGGAATGTGACCCACGTCACTGAGGTGTATACACACTAAACCATGATGTGGAATGTGTGACACAGGTCACTGAAGGGTATACGGATGACACCCTTGCATATCTGCAACCATATTGCTGCTGCCTGGCAACTATGGCCAGACATGGCGAACTCATCAGCACACCATGTCCCACATGACATCTGTGTACTACACTCACACACACACACACACACACACACACACACACACACACACACACACACACACACACACACGGGGAGCAAGGATGACATTGATGTCTGACACCAGCAAGGAGAATGTACTGTATCTGTGGGCTGATGTGGATACTGTACAGGTGACTGCTGTCATGTAGTGACACTCAAGATGTTCAACACATCTTATGTGGTGGAGTGATGTCATGCCTACACAAGATGTGCACAGGCCTGTAGGATGTCTAGTGTTCCACATCTGAAATATAACCATTACACAAAGGCCATAGTTGGACCATGTGTAGAAATTGTATGACAGGGTGTACACACAAGCACATCATGTCTACTGTGTGTGTTGCTTTATGTCTCTGGCCATCCTCCATGGCCATGTGTGTACATGTGTTGGCCAAATTATTGTGACCGGCATCTATTTCACATGTCTGTGTTGTCCCATATGACATACACCCATAGATGTCATATGCTCCACTGACGACAGGCTTATGCAGACAAAGGGTTGTATGTTTGGTATGTCGGATATGTTTTTCAGAATAGTTAGGCAGTGTTGCATCCAGGCCACTAGATGTCATGGACATGTCAAGATAGCACATCACATTGTGTGACATTCATAGCAGGGCTATGATCCACACCAGTGAATCCTGTGGGCTGGCCATACTCCAGCTCACTGTGTAGTACTGTTTGTATTCCCCACATGTGTAGTTCTGATCTGTAGTACATGTCCCTACAGTGAACAGCACCTCCACCATTGTATGCACAGCTGTCCACACATCTGGCAATGACAGTTTGTGAGGATTCATGTCGGTGATTCACATAGTTTGCAAGTGTTGCACATGGGTAGCCACTGTGATGCATTGCAGGTCCGACCTGTATATTGTGACAGGACCATACATTATGTGTACATCTGGTAAATGGCCACATGACAGATAGATCTGTGCATTACAATGCCTGATAAATAATAACAGTCTCACCTGCAATGGGCTGCTGTCACAGCGGAACGCCAGAGGTACCTAAATAGGAGTAACACAGCAGTATGAGAATTATCCATGCCTGTATGATAGCTACAGGGTGCAATGTGCATGTTAACACATACACCAGTACATTAGACTATACTATGGTGTATGCACATGTGTGCATGCACAGAGTAGCATACTATAGTATGCGGCATGTGTGTATACATGCCTTGCATATGATGTTGCATTACATATTGTACAGTGACACATGCAACTATATGGAATATAGTTGTTATAGGTGCAGTAGTGACTTACCAAGCAACTCCAGGCTCGGTGGTTGAGAGACACCCACTTCCACAATATCGGCTAAGGCTTATGGATGTTGTTCTGCAGGTGTCCCCAGGTTGGCTAGTAGCTCCTCGGTATGTGTGAGTGGGGGTTGGGTTGGTGGTCCACCACCTGTTGCACCTTGTTCCCTGGTGACTGCATTTGCATGCTGTTTTGCCCATCTAATGAGGTCTGTACAGTGTCTGTGCACCTGCTGGTATGTGTGGTTGTGGCCACCCACATCATTAACACTCCTGTGAAGTTCCATCCACAGGGCATCCCACTGCTGTGCATCCTGTGGCACATGGCTGAACATGATATCTTGATTGTCATGTAGGTATGGGAATGAGGGCCTCATCCTCCAAGCAGGTATAAGGGGGTAGCCTTGCACGCAGCATACCTGGAAGACATAATGATGGAGACAGGTCACAGTATCTCACAGAGACATACAGAGCTACAGCTGAACATACATGTGTATCGCATTTATTATGATTAAATAGTTGTCTTTGCAATTCTACATGACACTGACACCACTGACATGTTTGTGTCACACACATGTGACACTCAATGGTGAGTGGATATTATCACCATATATGTGACTGTGTGTGTGTGTGTCACCTGATTACATTGTTCATACTCCATGTGGATGCTGTCTTGATGTGGGCATGTCTGTTTGCCTGTACTGGTGTTCCTACCTATCAGCACATGGCTGGATGTGTCCACATTAATGCAGTCGACCTTGATGCTGTGTATATGTCACATATAAAGACTTACACTGCCTTAACGGACATGACCTGTGACCCTGCAGACTTGCTCATGGAAGGTTTTACATGTATGTGTTCTGCCATATACATCTACATGGCACTGTACAGCAATTCAACATCCTGCCATGTATCACCTGTGTTGCACATGTGATACACATGGGACACTGGCTAGCCAGATGGTATTTGCAGGGATGGATATCAACTATAGCATGTACAGTCAAAGTCAACTAGTAGGCTATATGCACTGGGCCATGTATGAATCTAGGATGAAAAGTTACCTAGCTGTAGCCAACAGCCAGATCTCTGGGGCCAGGTGGAGCAGTGCTACATAACTGATCCACAGGGTTAATGATACATTTACCATGCAGTCATCACACCATGTCTGAGAGGGGGGGGGTGATGTGCAGCTTTGCTGGACAGGAATGCATAGTATGGCAGGACTATGTAAAGTGTATGGGGCAAGGATCTGTCCAGCATTGTGGTGATCCTAGTACTAGGAAGGTGGATGTCCATGATGTATGTGTTTGAGATCAGGATGTGTACGTGTAGCATGTCCAACATCACTGGGTTGGACATGGATTTATTCAGGGTATGTATCATGCTACATAGTGCTGATGGGGAATGGGAAGGCTGGTGTAGGCCATCTGAAAATGGCCAATACCCCTTAAAGGAAATATGTGATCTGATATGGGGAACCTGAGTGTTGTCTATGGCTGGATAATGATCTCTATATTCATGGATGGCACCCTGTCATGATTAGGGTTGCCACATACGACTACCTGACAGGTGTGGTGGCAAAACGATCACAGGAAAGACAACTGCCCAGCTGCATCCCTTACACACAGTGTCCATTATGTTGACCACTGCCTAGGTGGTAGTTCATGGTTACAGGGTTATTAACATAGGGGTGATAATGCAATATGTAGCTGTCAGACTGTGGCCATATGTCACACACACCTTACCCACAAAGTCCCTTCTGTATGTTGTCCACAACACCCTGAGTCAGCTATTGCTCTTAGGTCATAGTCATTTGCATACTTCAATAGGCAGATGCCTTCTGTTGGTCTGTGTGGTATGGACTACAATGAGGGGGAGTACAATTAATGAACCCTGTCTTACTGTAGCTGGCACTGGTGTGATGTGCATGTATTATTCAGACACCTTCTGTAGTGTTGGTTCTGCCAGCAGTCCCATTGCAAAACACTCCTGTGACATAGGAATGTACATCTAGTATACTGAGTGTAGGTGGAACACAGTATGGGTGATGATGTCCTATGACCTGGCAAGGTTATGATATGCAGTGTGAAATCAACCTTACTGTCATCTACATCTGTACTGCTGACATCATAGGTTCATAGGTTCATAGGTTCATACTAGGCTATCTGCCCGAGGGCATTTACAAGCCTAGCCCATCGTTTTGTGGCTTACGCCACCCCTTTAGTATGGGGAACTATACCCATTATTTTGCTGTGCCTCTGTCGAGCAGTGACACTGAGGTAATCCCTGGGGTATATCTGCGATCTCCCATCCATTGGTCAAGATTTCTCTTGAACAAGGCCAGCGAGGTGCTCTGCCTCACATGTACCGGGATTTTGTTCCACAGCATAGGGAGTCTTTGGGTGATGAATCTATCCCTCCAGCATGTCCTATTAATAGCCGTGTCGAGGTTTAAGTCTCCGCCCTTGTGGCTCTGATGGATCTAGATTTTTGAGGTGAAGCATATTCATCAAATCTGGGTTTGACATGGCCTTGTATGTTAGGCAAAGGTCACTTCTGAGCAAGCGTGGCGACTGAATAGAGCTGGAGTTCTTTCAGTCGGGCAGCATAGGATAGATTTTTGAGACCCTTTATCCTTTTGGTGAGGAACTTTGTGGCCTCTCCAGCTGCTGCAAGTGTCGGGTCAGATACATTCGAATGGGGCATTGTACTCAATCATTGGTCTGATGAGTGATGAGTAAAGGGAGACTATAACCTCCCTTGATCTAGATGAGAATCCCTTCATGATAAGGTGGGCAATGTAGAAGGTCTTCCTAACTACTTTAGCTACATGGGTGTCGAATGACAGACTACTATCAACCTGGGTCCCCAGGTCCCTGATAACTTCTTCTGTGCTCAGTGGATTGCCACCTATTTGGTAGCTAGGGGTAACCTTGTTTTTCCCGAAGGGTATGACTATGCATTTTTGGCATTTAACTTTAGGCCGTGGCTCTGGCACCAGTTATCCGTTTCTGTGAGACCCTTCTGAAGGATATCTGTGTCAGATGTGTTTTCTACTATGGCCCAGTTTGCAGTCATCTGCAAACTTTGTCAGCCATAATCCTCCTGTGTTTGCTTGTACTGGAAAAGTAGATGCCAAACAAGAGTGGGCCCAGGACTGAGCCCTGTGGGACACCACTTGTGACAGGCTTTGAGTCTGACATGGCGCCAGCAACTCTGACCTTGTGGGTTCTGTCACTCAGCCAGTTTGCAACCCATCTTGTGATGTATGGGTTAACATTTAAGCTGATGAGTTTTCAATGATACCCAAGTGGGGTATTGTATCGAAGGCCTTAGCCAGATCGAGGTAGGCTGTATGGACTGCCTTTCCTCATCAATGGCTTTGGTGACTGTTTGAAAAAGTCAACCAAGTTTAAAAGGCATGATCTGCCTTTGACAAAGCCAAACTGGGTTGGATCCAAAGTCTGCAAATTCCCTATGTCTTTATTTATGAGGTCCATTATGATCCTCTCCATGGCTTTGCAGATAAGGCTTGTCAAGCTAATGGGCGGTAATTTCCAGGGTCGGTGGAGGCACCGCCTTTGTGAAGTGGGACCACAGTTGCAGTGCGCCACTCCCCGGGTACGTATCCAGAGGTAAGACTTTGATTAAACAGCTGTCCTAGCTGTGGGTTTAATTCCTCATTGAGTTCGTGGAGCACACAGCCGGGGACACCATCAGGTCCCATGGATGCTGTGTTTTTGCTTTGGAGAGCAGTTCTCACTTGGGCTGGAGATGTTTGGGGGCTGCAATCGTTTGGTATAGATATCTCTCCTTTGGGGGAGGGGAGAAGTTTGCACTGAACCTGTCAGCCAGTATGTTGGCAATGTCTGTAGGATCAGTAATCTTCACATCATTTTGAACTAGTTCTGAGCATATCTGGGAGTTTCCTCCTAGGTTTCTAACATAGCTAAAGAAGGCCTTATGATTGTCTTTTGAGTCTTTAGCTATTTTTCTCTCGAAATTTGCTTTGGATGATTTTATGAGAGCTCTTAGTTTTTTACTTATAGTGATCAAGGGTGTCTTACCTTTTAAGGATTTTGCTCTATCTTGTAGTAGCTTCCTCCTTTTGTTGTAGAGTTTGTTTATGGCTGGGGTCCACCAGACTGGACGCTTGCCTTTGGTACAAAGAGTCTTTGTTTTGCTTGGGATTGCCTTATCCATGCAGTCCTGCAGGTGCTGGTAGAAGGCATTTGTAAGTGATTCAGCGGCTTGAGTACTGTTTTCCGCTGCTCGGGGCCTTAAAGGAGACCACACTAGTCTTTAGAAGTGTGAAGTCGGCTTTTGAGAAGTTCTTTACTGTGGTCTTTTTATTTCAGGTGGGGGTGGGATGAGGACCTCCAGCGAGATTAGTTTGTGATCTGATCTCACCAGTGAGGGGTATACTTCGGTGTTGAACATTGTGCTCCCATGTTCGTGATGATGAGATCAAGTATGTTATCTCCTCTTGTGGGAATGGTGACTAGTTGTTCCATGGCATTTGAGTTTATGAATTCCAGGAACTTTTGGGCTAGGGTGTTTGGGCTTGAGTAGTGTTCCCAGTCTATATTTGGGTAATTGAAGTCACCTAGTATGATGGTGTTTGGTGATACATTTATCCCCTCTAGTGTTTTCAGGAAGGCCATGTGAGGTTCCTGAGTTTGTGAGGTGGCCTGTAACATGCTACAATTTGCAGAGCAGTCTTGCCTACGGTTAATTGCCCCTGGATGGTCTCCGATGCATCATGCGGTGCCACCAGCCTTGAGGTGTGGGTGTCCTTGATGAATATGGATACCCCCTCCTTTCTTGGTATTTTCCTGATTTTGGGGCGGAACGCATGATATGAGGTAAAACCTGATAGCTGGGGTGCTCTCAGGAGCCTTGAACCAGGTTTCTGTCACAGCACAGACATCGATGTTCTCCATACTGAGAAGGGCCTCGAGTCGTGCATTTTGAGATTTAGACTTCTGGCATTGAGCAGCATTACCCTTAGTTTTTTCCCTTTTTTGTGTTCTAGGGTGGTAGGTTTAGAATTTGAGCCTTGCCTAAAAAGGCACTATGGGGGTGGCAAGAGCCTTTGCCAATATCTGGAATCCCAGGGGTGACAGGTGCAAGCCGTCCCTTTTGAAGCAGCGTGGCTTGTCCAGCATGTCATCCCAGGCAGACAGATACTGGATCCCCTTTGAATGACACCAGTGTTTAAGCCAATTGTTAAAGCTGATCATCTTATCTCTGTATTGTGGCATCATTCTTGGTGAAGGTAGGATACTGCTCAAGGTCAGGGTCATACCTGCCTGGGCTACATAATCAGAGAGCTCCTCAATGTCTCTTTTCATGTAGTCCAAGGAGGTACGTCTCAGGTCGTTTACACCAGCGTGGACAATGACTGAGTCATATTTGTACCTGCTGTTGAGAGACCTGAGTGCTTGCGTTATGTGGCGGATTCTAGCGCCCGACAGACAGCTTACTGTGACCTTCTCCTTACTCAGTCTGGTGAGCGGGACGTCAGTGTGTCTGACTATGGAGTCACCAATGACTAGTGTGTCAAATAATTTGATCAAGGTTGATGGCCTTTCAGACCAGACTCAGAGGGTAGTAATGCAGTACTTCCCATTATCAGTGGTGCCTCCCCCTTTGTGGGTTGTGATACCTGTTGGTGTGCACCATACAGTGTGTACACAGCCTGACATGAAGCTATGCTTTACATGATGTGCATGTGGAGAGCGATTTGTTTTGCCATATGTGTATGATACAACCTGGGATGTGGACAGGTCCCATGCAGCCTGAGTGCAGCTTGTACCTGCATAGTTGTGGGTACAGGGGCTCTGTGGTGTACATCGATATATGATTGTGTACCTGTTGGGGGGCAGTGTGTTTATGTTATCCAAGACCCTATCTGGATTGCTTATTCATGCCCAGCACTTGTTCAGAACTTGTAAACACTACGTAAGCTACTAATTACTATAGCACTCAAGCTTCCTCATTACCTAGAGGTAAACAGGTTTTGTACATACTTTTCTTACTTGCTTAGAGTAAAATAGCTCTTGTACTTACTTTCTTCACTTATCTAGGGAAAATTAGTTTTATATTCAGGTTTGTCCAAGGGTCAGCTGCCAGTGTTCTCTCCTGTCTATCTGATGAGTCTGGACATCTTCAGGCAACGTAGACATTGCCTCATGTACACAGACAACCCTCTCCGCCTACCACCCAACACTACAACCTGTGAGAGATGCATTTATCTAGCAAAACTGGAGGTAAAGCTCTCTCCAACCAAGACTGACCCTGACAGACATGTGGAGAAGGTAAACATTTGCACCACACCACACTCATAACATGGTCACACTGAATCTACCCCACCATTAACTGGGAAGACTACCCATGCACCAACTCATTAGCTCAATGCTTTCTGGAATTCATAAACACCAATGCCCTGGATCAACTTATTCGCACACCCACCAGGGGCAACAATATCCTAGACCTAGGCATTACCAGCATGAGTGACCAGTGTTCCACACCTGAAGTCAATTCCTTGTTGGTCTGATCTGACCATAAGCTGAACACCCTTGATATCCACATCCCGCCCCCACCCCCATTAAGGGAACCACAGTATAATATGTCTACAAATCTCCATACTGAGAAAGAAACAACCAAATGCAAAAAAAACGAACAAATGGACTCCAGGAAGCAACCAGAAAAAGAAAAAATGATCAAGCAGCACGAGTTTACCTAGGTTTCGTCTTTAATCCGACTTCATCAGAACATCTGATGAAGTCGAATAATATGTCTACAAAGCCAACTTCATGCTTCTTAAGACAGATGTAGTGAACTTCATGACACCCATGCAGATGGACAATACAGTTACAACTGCTGAATCCTACACAAATGCACTCTATAAGCACTTACACGAGTGCATAGATCATGCTATATCAAACAGAACCAAGATGCTATACTCCTTATTAAGGAAGCCAATCTGGTGGTCCCCTGCTATAAACAAACTGTACAACAGAAGGAAGACACTGTTGCAAAAGAGAGTACAATCCCATGCATGGAGGAGCTCCCTGGTCAGCCTCAGTAAAAAAGGTGAGATCCCTTATAAGATCCTCCAAAGCTAGCTATGGAAACAAAACAGCCACTAATTCCAACGACAACCACAAAGTATTCTATAGCTATGTCAAATATCTCGATGTCAACACCCAGACCTGCTCTGAGTTACAGCACAAAGGCACGAACATTACAGAACCAACTGATATTGCCAACATCCTGGCAGATAGGTTCAGTGCTACCTTTCCTCCCTCTCACCCCCTAAAGGGCCCATATCTATACAGGAAGAGTGCAGACTCCCTGTAATCACAACTACACAGGTGAAAGCTGCACACTCTAAAGCCAATATCACAGCATCCATGGGACCAGACAAATGAACTTCAGAACGTACTGGCTCCCCACCTATGCACCATATTCAATAATAGCCTCGCATCAGGCTTTGTGCCCCCTGAATGGCACACATTGACAGTTATCCCACTCCACAAAGGTGGAGCCACAATGGACCACGGGACCTAGTGCCCTATAGGCCAGACTAGCCTGGTCTGCAAGGCTATGGAGCACATCATGGATCTCAGTCACAGAGACATTGGGTACCTCCAAACCTTTGACTGCTCCCAGTTTGGCTTTGTTAAGGGCAGACCATGCCTCCTAAACATGGTGGACTTCTTAGAGACAGTTACCAAGGCATTAGATGAGGGTAAGGAGGTCCACACAGCCTACCTTGATCTCGCAAAGGCTTTCAACACCATTCCCCATTCTGGTATTATCGACATACCCATCCACCTGAACATTAACCCCTATGTCATGTGATGGTTTGCAAAGTGGCTCATGGACAGAACCCATACAGTGGGAGTTGCATACCCTAGGTCTGACCGTATACCAGTTACAAGTGGCGTCCTCCAGGGCTCAGTCCTAGGACCCCTCATGTTCGGTATATACTTCTCTGATGTACAGGCAAGCACAGGAGGGCTTTGGCTGAAAAGGTTTGCAGACGACTGCAAACTAGGGGCCATAATTGTTTCCCCAGCTGATACAGACACCCTCCAGAAGGGTCGCACTGAGACGGATACGTGGTGTCAATATCATGGCCTCAAGCTGAATGCCAAAAAGTGCATAGTCATCCTCTTTGGATATAACTAATTACCCATGGACTCCCACATAGGTGCTAGTCCCCTACATACAGAAAAGGTAATAAGGGATCTGGGAACCCCAGTAGATAGCAATCTCTCCTTCAATACCCATAATGACAAGGTGGTTAGAATATCCTTCTACGTGGCCCTCCTAATCTCTAATGGGTTCGCATCCAGAACAAAGGAGGCCATTGTGTCTCTCTACTCATGAATTATTAGACCCATTAAAGGATACAACACCCCATTTGGGATGTACATTACAAGACAACTGCAACAGCTTGGAAGACCATGACAGTAACACACCAAGAGGATTACTGACCTCAAACAGATGACCTATGCAGCCCAACCTAAGAAAGTCCAGCTGTACTCGGTTGCATACCGTGAAATTCACCCCAGGGATCACGTCAGTCGCCCTGCTAGACAGGGGTCCAGGAAAGTAAATAATGTGGGAAGAAATAGCCAGGGAATTGTTATGGCTAGGCTTGTATAGGCCCTAGGGCTGATAGCCTAGTACCAACCTATGAATACTCACAGGTGATCTCTGCTTGACATACAAGACCCATGTCCAACCCAGTATTGATGGATATGCTCCACCTAAACAGATGCCCCTGAGAGCCACATGCTCTAGGGATATACACCTAACCACAACAATGACTAGGACGTGCTTGACGGATAGATTCCTGACCCAGAGACTCCCCATGCTTTGGAAAATGATTCCAATGTACATCAGGCAGGGCTCCTCACTAGCACTCTTCAAGGGAAACCTTGACGGGTGGATGGGAGACAGACATGTACCCTGGGGATCACTACAGTGGCTCTGCTGGACAGAGGCACAGGGAACTAATGGCTCTGCCATTCAGAGACACAGGGAACTAACCTAAGGGGGTGATGGAAGCTAACACACTCTAGCTAGGCTTATAAATACCCTTGGGCAGACAGCCTAGTACCTACCTTTGCACTTATTACAAGTCTTATGTCCATGGATAGTTAATTAGCTCTTCCATTTTACTTTGCTATCATGCTGATAAACTGTCGT
>NC_056725.1:422567297-422584797 GCF_019279795.1 Protopterus annectens
AGTGCTAAAGAGGCAACAGTTCTGAGTGTGACAAGACAGGTTATCCAGCTGAGTGAAATGCAGTGATTTCAGCTAACCTAATTGCCATGGATGGGGGAAGGTAAACAGAAAAGGACATACTTGAAATGTAAACTTTTCACACTTCCTCTAAGAAAGCCAAGCCCTGCTGAGAGTTTGTGTAATCTGACCTGCAGTATGGTAAGAAGGCAGTTTGAAAACCTTGCCTCTGGGTGATCATGTGACTTAAACAGTGCTAAAATGTAAACAAACTGCTCAAGCTAAAACGAACGGCATAGTGCCCCTTTAAGCATCCCTGTTACTAGCACTTTCTCTAATACCTAAAAAGATCATCTCTACTTGACTCCAAGTAGACTTTTCTCTATCTGTTAAACCTAGCACTTGCTCCTACAGTACTTATTACCTTGATACGGCACTCTTATAGATAGCACCCCAAAAAGGCAAACCCCCATTTCTCGGTCACCCACGTCCCCCGGAATCTCTTTTAAAGTTTTTTTGTCTAGTCCTTCTAGCATGTCGAGGAATCAGTTGCTAGTGTCCTCTCCTGCTCAGCTGGTGAACCTGGGAATATTGAGGCAATGTTACAATTGCCTCATGTACACAGACAACCCTCTCCTCCTCCCACAAAACACAAATACATGCGAGAGATGCAACTATACGGCCAAACTGGAGGCTGAGCTCTCTCAACATAGGACTGGCAAGACCAGTCAGGAGGAGAAGGTTACCACACACACTATAGACCCAGTCTCACATAGTACCATCACAACCTCAAATCATACACATAAACACACAAAGACATACTCGGCTCTGATCAAAAATCTACCAAAACAGCAGAGGCCACCAAAGCAGACACCCAAACAACCACCACCTCAGAACACAACACCTGCAACACATAGACCTCACAGTCAGAGTGTCAAACAGTCACAGCCCTTAAGGCCAAACACAATGCCAGACACACTAGTCATTGGTGACTCCATAGTCAGACACACTGACGTCCCGCTCACCAGACTGAGTAAGGAGAAGGTCACAGTAAGCTGCCTGTCGGGCACTAGAATCCGCCACATAACGCAAGCACTCAGGTCTCTCAACAGCATGTACAAATACGACTCAGTCATTGTCCACGCTGGTGTAAACGACCTGAGACGTACCTCCTTGGACTACATGAAAAGAGACATTGAGGAGCTCTCTGATTATGTAGCCCAGGCAGGTATGACCCTGACCTTGAGCAGTATCCTACCTTCACCAAGAATGATGCCACAATACAGAGATAAGATGATCAGCTTTAACAATTGGCTTAAACTCTGGTGTCATTCAAAGGGGATCCAATGTCTGTCTGCCTGGGATGACATGCTGGACAAGCCACGCTGCTTCAAGGGACGGCTTGCACCTGTCACCCTGGGATTCGGATATTGGCGAAGGCTCTTGCCACCCCATAGTGCCTTTTTAGGCAAGGCTCAAATTCTAAACCTACCACCCTAGAACACAAAAAGGAAAAAACTAAGGGTAATGCTGCTCAATGCCAGAAGTCTAAATCTCAAAATGCACGCACTCGAGGCCCTTCTCAGTATGGAGAACATCGATGTCTGTGCAGTGACAGAAACCTGGTTCAAGGCTCCTGAGAGCACCCCAGCACTATCAGGTTTTACCTCTTATCATGCCCGCCCCAAAATCCGGACAATACCAAGAAAGGAGGGGGGGTATCCATATTCATCAAGGACACCCACACCTCAAGACTGGTGGCAACGCATGATGCATCGGAGACCATCCAGGTGCAATTAACCATAGGCAAGACTGCTCTGCAAATTGTAGCATGTTACAGGCCACCCTCACAAACTCAGGAACCTCACATGGCCTTCCTGAAAACACTAGAGGGATAAATGTATCACCAAACACCATCATACTAGGTGACTTCAATTACCCTAATATAGACTGGGAACACTACTCAAGCCCAAACACCCTAGCCCAAAAGTTCCTGGAATTCATAAACTCAAATGCCATGGAACAACTAGTCACCATCCCCACAAGAGGAGAAAACATACTTGATCTCATCATCACGAACATGGGAGCACAATGTTCAACACCAGAAGTATACCCCTCACTGGTGAGATCAGATCACAAACTAATCTCGCTGGAGGTCCTCATCCCACCCCACCTGAAATAAAAAAGACCACAGTAAAGAACTTCTCGAAAGCCGACTTCACACTTCTAAAGACTAGTGTGGTCTCCTTTAAGGCCCCCGAGCCGGCGGAAAACAGTACTCAAGCCGCTGAATCACTTACAAATGCCTTCTGCCAGCACCTGCAGGACTGCATGGATAAGGCAATCCCAAGCAAAACAAAGACTCTTTGTACCAAAGGCAAGCGTCCAGTCTGGTGGACCCCAGCCATAAACAAACTCTACAACAAAAGGAGGAAGCTACTACAAGATAGAGCAAAATCCTTAAAAGGTAAGACACCCTTGATCACTATAAGTAAAAAACTAAGAGCTCTCATAAAATCATCCAAAGCAAATTTTGACAGAAAAATAGCTAAAGACTCAAAAGACAATCATAAGGCCTTCTTTAGCTATGTTAGAAACCTGGGAGGAAACTCCCAGATATGCTCAGAACTAGTTCAAAATGATGTGAAGATTACTGATCCTACAGACATTGCCAACATACTGGCTGACAGGTTCAGTGCAAACTTCTTCCCCTCGGCCCCAAAAGGAGAGATATCTATACCAAGCGATTGCAGCCCCCAAACATCTCCAACGCCCAAGTGAGAACTGCTCTCTCCAAAGCAAAAACACAGCATCCATGGGACCTGATGGTGTCCCCAGCTGTGTGCTCCACGAACTCAACGAGGAATTAAACCCACAGCTAGGACAGCTGTTTAATCATAGTCTTACCTCTGGATACGTACCCAGGAGTGGCGCACTGCAACTGTGGTCCCACTTCACAAAGGCGGTGCCTCCACTGACCCTGGAAATTACGCCCATTAGCTTGACAAGCCTTATCTGCAAAGCCATGGAGAGGATCATAATGGACCTCATAAATAAAGACATAGGGAATTTGCAGACTTTGGATCCATCCCAGTTTGGCTTTGTCAAAGGCAGATCATGCCTTCTAAACTTGGTTGACTTTTTCGAAACAGTCACCAAAGCCATTGATGCGGAAAGGCAGTCCATACAGCCTACCTCGATCTGGCGAAGGCCTTGATACAATACCCCACTCGGGTATCATTGAAAAACTCATCAGCTTAAATGTTAACCCATACATCACAAGATGGGTTGCAAACTGGCTGAGTGACAGAACCCACAGGGTGAGAGTTGCTGGCGCCATGTCAGACTCAAAGCCTGTCACAAGTGGTGTACCACAGGGCTCAGTCCTGGGCCCACTCTTGTTTGGCATCTACTTTTCCGAAGTACAAGCAAACACAGGAGGGTTATGGCTGACAAAGTTTGCAGATGACTGCAAACTGGGCGCCATAGTAGAAAACACATCTGACACAAATATCCTTCAGAAGGGTCTCACAGAAACGGATAACTGGTGCCAGAACCATGGCCTAAAGTTAAATGCCAAAAAATGCATAGTCATACCCTTCGGGAAAAAAAAGGTTACCCCTAGCTACCAAATAGGTGGCAATCCACTGAGCACAGAAGAAGTTATCAGGGACCTGGGGACCCAGGTTGATAGTAGTCTGTCATTCGACACCCATGTAGCTAAAGTAGTTAGGAAGACCTTCTACATTGCCCACCTTATCATGAAGGGATTCTCATCTAGATCAAGGGAGGTCATAGTCTCCCTATACTCATCACTCATCAGACCAATGATTGAGTACAATTCCCCATTCGGAATGTATCTGACCCGACACTTGCAGCAGCTGGAGAGGCCACAAAGTTCCTCACCAAAAGGATAAAGGGTCTCAAACATCTGTCCTATGCTGCCCAACTGAAAGAACTCCAGCTCTATTCAGTCGCCACCGCTTGCTCAGAGGTGACCTTTGCCTAACATACAAGGCCATGTCAAACCCAGATTTGATGAATATGCTTCACCTCAAAAATCTAGATCCGTCAGAGCCACAAGGGCGGAGACTTAAACCTCGACACGGCTATTAATAGGACGTGCTGGAGGGATAGATTCATCACCCAAAGACTCCCTATGCTGTGGAATAAAATCCTGGTATATGTGAGGCAGAGCACCTCGCTGGCCTTGTTCAAGAGAAATCTTGACCAATGGATGGGAGATCGCAGATATACCCCAGGGATTACCTCAGTGTCACTGCTCGACAGAGGCACAGCAAAATAATGGGTATAGTTCCCCATACTAAAGGGGTGGCGTAAGCCACAAAACTATGGGCTAGGCTTGTAAATGCCCTCGGGCAGATAGCCTAGTATGAACCTATGAACCTATGAACCTATGAATCCTTTCAGTAATACATCGGAATGTAATAAAGTGTTGCTACATGAAAGCTGTGTATTTCTGTCATAGGTATTTGCAGTCAATGGAGTTGTGTTGGTGACTGACCCTCTTTGGCTAGGGTTGCCACCTTTTCAAATGGCCATAGTGGGACATTTTTGGGTCACACATCAGATTTTACAGGCTGACAGAAACCCACGGTCAGTACAAAGGATAGACCTTTCCTTTTTTGCCTAAATATAAGCTTATTCTTGTAGCAGTTTAGTTGCTTATCCTGTTTCTTGTAACATGTAGGTATTTTAAATACAGAAGGAACTATTGTATGCAACTATTGCATTACATATGGGACATTATTATGTCCTACAATCTCAGGACATTTGCCACATTTAATATTTTTGGTCAGGACACAACCCCCCAAAGAGGGACTGTCCCTCGCAAAGTGGGACAGGTGGTAACCCTATCATTGGCTCATGTCCATAGCACATATTTGTAATAGTGTATAGGCATATACTCTCCATATCCTTTGTTCATAAAGTTTGGTCATGGCGGAATGTGTGATTGCTATGGTCCATGTTATACTCATATATGAACACTTCAACCGCTGTATACGGGTTACCTATGGAATCCCGAAACCACACAATTCCGACACCCACAGTACCGGGCCCCGACTCCCATACTCCACATTACCGACAGCGACAGTAACTCGCGAAAGTAACACAAACATGGAACACACACACGCACACACAGACACACTGCTACCCACCACATCCAAACAAACCATCCTACACTACGTATGAGCAGTTGGGCAAGCCCCCCTACACCCCCCATGTGGGTGTCTGTGCCCCCCACACCCCCTTACTTTAATATTCTATCTCCTATATCACACAAACAGACGCACAAAGCAAACCCACACCCACACATCACAGTCCTCCAGGAACACACACCACACTCAGAACACACACTTACACACACTACAGCCCTCAGAAACACACTTTCACACAGTACCTACCTGAACCGCAACACCAGAAGCACTGACTAAATGTCCCTTACCATCGGGATTTTAAACCTCCTGCTTCTAGTGTTTCGGTACTGTGGTCTTTCGGATTTTAAGCCTCGTGATTATGTGCGTCGGTATGTCAAGCAGTCGGTATTTGGTAGGTATCCCATTTATATGTACCTCCATGGTTATGTAGATGTTGTTAACCTATCTATATATCTACATATCCCCATATATCGACATATCTCTTTCTCTCTCCCTCTCTCTCTCTGTATACATATATACATATATGTGCAAGGGTGATTAACGCACATTTCAGCGGTTGTGTGTTCCAAATGTTTATTATTCTGTGGAATACTACCTAGATATGCAAGCTGTGTTTAAGGTATACTATGTAACATGTAAATCATCTCTGACTTTATTGGGATTTGAACCAGGACTGCACAGATATTATGCAAATGCTGTAGTCATTACACTATTGACATTGCCGTTCCTTCTGCCTATTTCCTATGTCCGTGAATCCTATGTGTAAGCTTGGCTACACAACAGGCGGAGCCACCCACACCCTGTGAGCATCTCGAAATACCAACATGACACATGAATTGGGAGACTATACATTAACATCCTAACTACATTCGGCATAGCCAATCACTGACACACTTCAAGGGAAACCTTGATGTGTGACGGGCCAACAGCATATAAACCCCTGGGATCATGTGTCCCAGACACATACAGCCAGGGTGTGGGGGATCCACTCCAGTTTTACAGCTGCAAGACCTGTTGGGGAAATTTAATGCTGTTGGTTTGTCATGTTAGCATGCCCTTTTGAGATCACTATGTGCCCCTATCACCCTACAGCACACCAGTCTTCAACAGCTTCCAGGAACTCTGCCTGGAATCACTTCATTGGCTATGCTTGACAGAGGCTCAGTTACTTCATCAATGGTGCAGGTAAAGCCATCACACTGTAGCTATGCTCCTAAATGCCCTTGGGCAGATAGCTTACTACCTATCTGTGAACCTCTACAGTGCAGGTCATCTCCAACATCATATGTGATTATACAGAGTTTTCTGATCACAATATACAGTGCACATTCACCATGTAGTCAGACAACAGTTAAGTACAGCAAGCATGCAGACTACTGATACATAATCACACCAAAAGCCTATCTTGGAAGCTGGTGGACATGTATAGGTTTCAGGCTTTGTATTGCGTACCAGTAGGTTACCTACAGGAAAGATGAGACACAAGCACAGATGGGATACATGCCTGCAACAATGCCATACCAACTTGCATGTGTCAGCCTAAGGCTTTGGAATGCTGGCCAAGGCTATTGACACACCCATGGTGCCATTTTTAGGCAGGTCTCAGAGGTGGATCTCACCTCCATGAACTGCACAATAGTGGAACCAATGAGGGTTAAGCGACTCAACACCAGGGGTAGTACTCACAACATGCATGCACTCACAGCACCCCTCACTATGGACAACATCTACATCTGTTCTGTGACTGGGACCTGTATAAGACTCCTGTGAGCACACCGGCACTACCAGACTACAACCCATAACACACATTTCAGCCACTGTACATAGACTGGCACAGACATGGAGGGGCTGTATCCATATTCATCGGGGATACCTACACCTCCAAGTTAGTGGGGCAGCATGATACCTCTGTGATAATCCATTTGCAGCTGACATCAGCCACGACTACAATGCAAACTGTGAGCTGCTACAGATAACCCTCCATGACTAGGAGCACCACTGCAACTATCTGGAGACAGTGGTAAACATGACAGTCCTACCAGACACCCTGTTATTGATCAATGTCGGCTACCCTACACTTAAGTGGATAACCTACTCAAGTATGCACTTCCAGGCCCAGCACTTCCTGGGATTTATCACCTCATATGGCCTGTATCAGTTGGCAGACAGACTAACGAGAGGTGAAAACATACTAGAAGTGGTAATCACTGACATGTGCAACAGGTGCACTAAAGCAGAGGTAAACCGTTCACTGTTTAGCTCTGAGCATGAACTATTCACTGATGGTTTTTACTCCCAACCATCTCCTCCACACAAGGAACATGCAGTGAATACCTTTCCTACAGCTAAATACACAGTACTAATGACAGAGGTGGGAGGGTTCACAGCCCCCATGCTCAGGGATGACACTGTTCAAGATACAGACAGAATTACGAATGCACTCTAAAAGTACCTACAAAGATGTATGGGTCGTGCCATCAATGGTAAACCAGGACTAGCTACTCCTACACAAGGACACCAGGCTGCTGAATCCCTGCATTATACAGGCTATACAACAGAAGTAGTATAGTAGCCCAGAACAACAGCAAATCCCAAGACATGCAGACGTCATTGACCAGTATTAGCAAGATACTTATGTTACTCATGTAATCATCCAAGGCTGACATCCACAGGTAAATAGGCATGGATTCGGAATATGGCCACAAAGGCTTCTTTGGCTATGTCAAGGATGTAAGCAGTAACACACAGATTTGCACTGTGCTGGTGCAATACTGCACTGAATATACTGACCCTACTGATATCACCAACACCCTTGATGATCCATTCGGAGCAAGCTTCACCCCCTACTGGGCCCACAACAATACCCAAAATGTACAGTATCCCAGACATCTGTGACATACAGGTAGTAATGGCCCTTTCAAATGGCATGAGAGAGCATCAATGGAGGCAGATGGTGTCCCAGACTGCATCCTGCAGACACTACAAGACAAAGTGGCCCCCCGCCTAATTTAGCAATTCACCATCAGCCTCTACACAGGCTACATGACCATGTAGCCTCTACACAGGCTACATGGCCATTCACTGGTGCATGGCAACAGCTATTACACTCCACCAAGGTGGTGACACAACTGACCATAGTAACTACCACCCCATAGGCCTGAGTAGCCTGATCTGCATGGCTATGGAGCGCATCCTCATGGCACTCATGAACATAGACAATGGTAACCTCCAGACACTTGACCCAACCCAGGTCACCTTGATTGCAGATCATGCCTACTGAACCAGTTTGACATCTTACAGCCACCTAGACTTTAGGTGTGGGGTGTGGTAGTTCACACATACTACCTGGACCTCACCAAGGGTTTTGACACCATTCCCCACTCAAGTATTATTTCTACACTCACCAGCCAGTACATACACCCATACATCACAGGTTGGTTTGCCAACAGGCTTACACACAGAACCCACATGGTAAGCCTAGCAGCCTCCAGGTCCAACTCTTGACCAGTCACAACTGGTGTCCCACAGGACTCAGTCCTGGGACCCCTACTGTTTGCCATATACTTCTCACAGGTACAGGCTAACACAGGTGGACTACAGCAGGCCGTGTTTGGTGATTACTGCAGACTGGGTGCCATAGCTGACAGTCCAGCTGTCAGAGATGTCCTTCAAGGGGCCTCACATAGACCAACACAGGGTGTCAGAGTGATGGCCTCCAGCTAAAGGCCACATACTGCATGGTCATTCCATTTTGGGAAACTACACACACACACACACACACACACACACACACACATAACACATGAGTGGCAGACAGTATAATGTGGGGACTACATTACATAGTGATCCCTCCTTTGACAGTCATATGTGCGAAATAGTTAGGACATCCATCTATGTAGGCCATCTGATTACTTAAGGGTTCACATCTAAACAAACTTAGGTTATTGTGTCCTTTTACTCATCAGTCATCAATTGCATCACCGAGTATGATAACCCATTTTGGATGTACCTCAGAAGACACATCTGACAGCTGGAAGGGCCATGAGCGTACCTCACATAGAGGGATAATGCCCTCAGACATGTGTCCTATGCTGCCAGACTGCATAAACCCATGCATTACTCAGTGGCATCTCGTTTACTCAGGGATGATATCTGCTGGCCAACAAAGCCGTATCCAAGTCAGGCTTAATTGATGTGCTCTACCTGTGGGCATCCATGTCACAGTGAGCCACACACTGTAATGAGCTACACCTTGCCACAACCATAACTGGAAGATGCTGGAGTGACAGATTCCTGTCACAGGTACTATCCATTATTTGGAACTACATCCCTGATTACATTATACAAAACCCCTCACTAACACTCCAGGGAATCCTTGCAGAGTGGGTGGGGAAAGTGGATACACCCCAGGGATCCCGCAATTGGCTCTGCTCCACAGAGGGACAGTTAGTTAATCAAAGGGGTGGTGACAGCAGACACTTTTTGGCTATGCTTATGACTGGCCTCGGGCAGTTAGGCATGTACCTACCTATGTATCTATGAACCTATACATACAGTATGGACACATGCTGATAGCTTAATTTACTGTTCAGGTATTGACTTACCTTGTGCAGTAGTTGAGGGCTGCCTGTGTAGGATGCACACAGTAGACCACCTATACATGACAATTTACAGGTGGTCGTGTGTGTGTGCCATCCATGTTTGCTGTGTGTGTGCAGGTGGAGAAGGGTGTCAGTCCATAAGTGCCTACACTGTCAGTGTGTGTGCTATACGTTCCCTTTTTGCCAAGGCATGGGCATACTGGGCATGTCTCCGTCTGCCTACTGGGGCTGGCACAGGTTGTTAATGGTCTGAGTCCCTCTGTGCCTGTGGGGCCCTTGGCAATGGTGGTGGGCTGTGAGGGCCTTCACCATTCTGTCCCTGCTGCAGCAGTTTCCACAGGATCATATTGTGTAGCATGGCACATACTATGAAGATCTGGGCACGTGTCTGGAGAGTACTGCAAGGCTCCACCAGATATGTCCAAGCAACAGAACCATGACTTCAGCATCCCAAACATGAGCTCTATGATGATTCTGGTTTCTGCGTGTGCCTCATTATGGCATTCCTGCATGGCTGTGTGTGCATTTCTGATGGGAGTCATCATCCACAGTTCCAATGCATAGCCAGCATCCCCCACCAGGTAGCCATATGGGATGTCCCCCCTGGCAAATACCTGATACAGCTGTGAGGCATGTCAGATGTGGGAGTCATGACAGCTTCCAGGTCTGCCTGCACACACATCCATGATAATGCCCTGGGCATTGCACACAACCTGGCAGTTGATGGAGGGGTATCCCTTGTGGTTTATGTAGCGCCTACCCTGCTCACCAGGTGGTGTCTTGATGTATATGTGTGTGCAGTCTATTGCACCCAGTAGCTCCGGGTAGTCTGCCACATGGTGGAAGAGACGCATATTGCTGGCCAACTCCTCCTGCATTTGGGGGAAGTATATGTGCTCATTAGCATGTGGTAACATGGCATCAAGGAACTGCTGGAGTACCCTGGATGCTGATGCCTGTGAGTTCCCCATGATATCCCCAGTTGGCCTTTGAAAGGTACCTGTCGCTAGTATTCTCAAGCTTACACATAACTTCATGTCCACTGGGATGGGTTCCCCTCTGTTATTTCTGGCTTTGAGGCATGGCCGGCACAGCTCAACAAGTTGCTATATGGTGTCCCTGTCCACCCTGTAATGCTCTACTATCTCCAGAACATGTAGCCTCTGGTAGGTTCTCCTCCTCTGGTGCCTGAGATGGTTGTCAGCATCATCCTCCACACCACCGTCAGTCTCCAACACATGCTGGTGAATCAAAGCTATGGCAGCCCCTAACATGTACATATTAAAAGTTCCCTGTCTGTATATACCAATGGTGCAGAGTGTCTGGGAATACACAAGTGTGTGTGTGGGGCTTTCACACCTTATACTATTGTGCAATGGATGATGCTGGTGTAATTGGGTGTGTTTGTGCAATTCCAGCTGCAGGATATCTTAATTATGGGTTTTACAGCAGGTACTGCTATTGTGGGGCCTTTGGTGTTGACTTACGCTTGGCTGCCGTGATTCATCTATTGCCCTTTACTTCACTTTTCAACATGATTCCCCTCCCATTGTCAGGCATGCATCCAGCTGCCTGCTTTCTTGTTTTGTACTTTCCCAACCCAGGATTGTGTTGTGAAATGTGTTATGTAGCTGATCTATTGCAAGTTTGCTTTGTTCTGCTGTGACAGTTCTCTTTTTTTTGTAGTACGGCACCTCTCATTTCCTGTTCTGCAGGTAGCTGCTAGCTGCCTTGTTAGCTGTTGTCAATGGCCCACTGTGAGTTCCTAGGTGTTAATTACTCATTTGTACTCCGATTACCATGCTGCAGCATTTCCTTATTGTCTTCCCATATCTTTCCTGTTTCAGCTATGGTGCGAGTCGCACACAGCCGTTTACCGGGTTTCAAGCGCATTTTCATCCACATTCACATGCACTTTCGGTTACCTTGTGAGCTCTCAGCTAAGCAAAGCTATGGCTACTTCCATACCCCTATACTGCAGCTTTGCTTAGCAACAGGAAACCCGGATTAGCAATGCTCCAATGTACTTACAGCTACTGTGGCGTACCCCTCTCTTGATGTCATGTTTACCTCCAGGCCGCACCTCGGTGTTGTACCGCTACGCTGTTACGCTGGCAGGGAGTTTGCAATTCAGTATTACTTGACTCATTTGCATGGCATTGACTACTAATTCCTAGTTACCGTGCAGAACACTGTCACAGACTCTTAGCAACCGTTGTGCCATGGTTGTGGTGTAGCATGCGTGCCATTGACTATTATGGGGAATTCATGAATTGTGTTACATTGCAGTTTTATGACATCTAAATATATTTTCATTGTGATCCCATTTGTGCACCGATGCACTGCGAATTTACTTTACATTAGTGTGGCCATGACATTAAATGTTATTTTTATGTGTTGTGCATGTTTTCTTATGCCATTGGTTATACATTTAGCCATTGGCATATATTAACATTATAATACGTAAGTTTGGTCCGCTTTCATGGCTCCGATTTTAAGTTTGAAAAAATGTAAACCTTTTTTTGGTTTACATTTCTTCATGCTTATGCTACGCCTGCACCACTTCATGAATCGCTATATACCTTCATTTGCATGCTACACTGCTGCGCATGGGGTAATTAGCATATATGCACAGCTCTGGCATACGCTGGTAGTGCATGTGGAAACAGCTTGTACCTGAATCACTCGGCGGCCATATTTGGCGTTAGATCGCAGACGCTACTCCGGCGCTTGGCGCAAGCTTCATGAATCCCGGGAAGAGTCTTCACTGTGTAATTCATTTAACTTCCTGTAGTAGAGGCCCAAGGGATACACAAAAGCAGCCCCATAATGACCTACCAGTGATTCAGCTTCTGAATTTTCATGACTGTTTACTTTTACTTTTTAAGGCTTTACTAGTGCATTCAGGATATTAAAGCCAACCCCCCCAGGCATAGTCATGCCATGTTCTACCATTTTCCCTGAGTTTGTCAGTACAGCAGAAGTGGATTGTTTGGCCATACTTTAGAAACACAAAGATTAAAGGCAAGCCTCCAAACCATATTATCTTAAATCATATTTTTTAGAAAATTATTCAATTTCCCTGCTTAGTTATACTATAATAAGTAACATATTATACTTTACATATTGGTAGGTAATAGTGAATAATTATATCTGGTGGCAAATCTACATGTGTGTGTTTGTGTGTATTTGTAGGTATGGTTATGTGTTTGTGCATGCACTCTCTCGTAAGTGCCTATGTGTGTATGCATTATACTTTATAGCAAGGAATAAGCAACATACAGTCACATGCACCCACACACACACACGCACACACACACACACACACACACACACACACACACACACACACACACACACACACACACACACACACTCACAAATGAAAGAGTTTTATTGATATTTTCTGGCAGTGATAAAACCTATGGCTGTTTTTTTTTTTTTTTTTTTACTTTAAATAGACAGTTGACAGCTATTTTGACAGCTTTTTAAATAACTGTCAACTATAGTATAAGACAGCCATTTTTACAACTGTCAGTACGGCTATCTGAATGGAATTGTGACATTCTACTTTGCATTTTTTCTAGCAGGGCAGCAACATAGCATTGTACCTGTGTTGTAGTTCTCTGACTGGAGCTGTAACTTGTTGACGCTCCATCTGGAGATCTGACCTTAGCTTTGCATTTTACAGCAAAGAAGAATAAACATAAATACATACATACATACATACATACATAATTTGCCCACACACATTACACACAGAACTAGACATGCACACACACACACACACACACACACACACACACACACACACACACACACACACACACACACACACACACACACACACACACACACACACACACACAAGTTTTATTTATGCTTTGCCCAGCAATGATGGAATTGCTGCCTAATCATTTTTTTACTTTAAATCTCAGAAATGTGAGTGTAAGCAGAGGTTTTCAACCATGGCATGTAATACCTGTTTTGACAACAGTCAAAGACTTGTTAACCTGTGGGTGCTCACTCTGGCATTTACTGACAGAAGGATTAAGCTAATTAGCAGCTTCAGGCAGGGGTAATCTGACTGTTTGATTGCAATTTATTGGGTCTGTATTCAGAACTAGCAGCCTGGTGTTTCTGAGATTAGACCAGTCATGTTAAGGCATTCTGGAGGAATGTTTAATATATATATATATATATATATATATATATATATATATATATATATATATATCTATGGATCAACTTTGTTTCGCTGAATCTCATTTCACTGAATTTCATTTCACCCCGACCACTTCACTGAAAACTCAAATTACTGAAAACTCATTTCACCGAATCTCATTTCACTGAACTGCAGTTAGTATATATGGCACTGTGTAGAGTACTGTAAGGCAAGTAAAAGGCATATCCTCTTTTCCCCACTGTAGAACGAGCCTAGAGTTAGTATATATAGTTAGGGGGGGTGTGGGGACACAGCCCCCCACATTGGAGGAGAGCTTGATATCTTGATATCACACTTTTTGAGGTCAGTTAAAATACATTCTGTGGGTTTGCATATGAAGCTTGTAACACTAATAGATCTTTGATCACCCAGGTCAGTTGTAAGGCCACCCTTATGCAGGGTCATCATCACTTCAGTGCACCACTCATCGGGGACAAAACACGCACATGAACTTAGGTTAAACAATGTGTCTGCAAGAGCATGTTTACACTATTAATTAAGCAAACATGTATACTGTCAGGTCCCGGTGAGGAAATAGTGTTGACCTTGTTATGCCCTCCGTTCCCCTCAGGATGGGCATGCTCATCTTCTCACATTAGTGCCTCAGACACCAAAGGCACTAATCAAACTCAGGTCACCTTGATAATAAGCAGGGATTTATCATTGTACACTATGCTGCTGGCTAACTTGTGTAGTGGCAGTGGTAGTGGTAGGGCCGGGGCTGGGGGGGGACATAGTTAGGGGAAGCAAGCATTAGTAAGATGGGCTTTTCTTTCAAACCTAACAATCCTGATTGTATCTTTGATGCTAAATTAGACTGTGCTAATATGATAATAAGATCATTAACAGATTCATGTTGGCAGTCTAAAATGGACACGGACACACACACACACACACACACACACACACACACACACACACACACACACACACACACACACACACACACACATATTGATATATATATATATATATATGGGTCTTCTGCAAAACATCAAAACCTGACCTGACATCGTTGAAGACAACATCATCTAGACAAAACACATGAAAACCACTTCATCGACAGAGCAGATCGACGACAACATTCCCACGGTAAGTAATCACTCAGTCAACAACACACAAAACTGAAACAGCACCATTTGAAACCTACCCAGGTTGGGGGCTACACCCGCCACACCCCACTAACTAAATATACCAACTCGAGATCACACTACAGTTGGGAAAAAGGCAAACTTCACCTTCATGGTCAACAGGTTACTTACCCTGGGAAGATCTTCATTAATCCAGTCTGTCAATGAAGCAGATTTTTTTTGTATTTCATGTCGATGATGTGGTCTTCAATGATCTTGGGTTTCGATATTCTCAGGTAGACCCATATATATATATATATATATATATATATATATATATATATATATATATATATATATAGATATATATATATATTACTTTTAAGAGAAGTGCAGAACTTTAGTTATCAGAGATTGTATAGTAATGGATTTCAAAATAAAATTAAATATCTCAAAAAAATAGCTTAATATTTTAATTAATCACCTTATCACCAAAATGCCCATCTATATTTAGAAGTCTAACATCAGAATGGGGGACTGGAGGAAATTATAGAAAAATTCTTCTAGACTTTATCCCCTCCCAAAATTTATTTATTTAATCATTTATCTGTCTTTATTTACCAGGAAAGTCCTGCTGAGTATTGAACCCCTTTTCAGCAGAGGCCTGGGTGGAAAAGCTGTATTAACATTACATTATAAACACACATCAAGGGCAGTCACATATTTGATCACATATAAATTCTTTGATATGCAATTTATGATCAGCCACAATTCTTTTTTCACACTAGCTAAGCAATCAGCCATCAATTATGGTCTAGCTCTTCTTTGTCAGGTTCATAAAAAAGTGTTTTACCCTCTTGAAATGGGTTGATAATGAGTCTATGAAACATATTTCTGTGAGTCCAGATATCATAAAAGAAAGATCCAGCATCCCCCTATATCAACGTATACTCCAACACCCCCAATATATATATATATATATATATATATATATATATATATATATATATATATATATATATATATATATATATATATATATATATATATATATATATATATATATATATATATATATATATATATATATATATATACCTACTCACATGACAATGGAGAAAAGGACAAATTCCATGTTTGCCAAAAGACACTTTTGGGAAATTTGTTTCTCCATATCAGGACTCACAGAAAGAGTTCTCAACCAGTCATCACATTCCTGGCAGTACACATTTTAAGGATCTGTAAATATGCTCAACAGCTCTGAGAACAGTAAATGATAAACCTACTCTGTTTAGTCTTTCTTCTAATAGAATAAATTAGCCTTAATTCATTCTAAATTTGATTGAACGATGCCATCTCACTGAATGAGATCTTGCTGTGTAACCTTCTATGTGTGTTTTGTGAAGCATCACATTACCTGCAGCTGGGTCATCAAAGAGAAACCCTAATTCACTGGTTAGTCAGACATAGCTACTATGTTCTAAATGCCTTCCAGAATGAGTCCTAAATTCGGAAAATGAATCAGAAATCTCACTACTGCATGCAAAAGTATGAGTCATTTTCTCATAAATGAGTGAATCGGTTTCTTGTGGCTCTCCACTATTACAGCTATGCCAATAATCATAGACAGACATTCTAGTTTTTTGCCTTTACAAAGCAATAATATAGCCAAAATAAAATGCACTTTTATTTATTATTATTTATTTGCATTTGGTGACTGGTAAAGTCTGATTGGGTATAATAGTCCCTTTTCAATGGAGGCCTGGGAAGAAAAGTTCCACAGAAAAAATACTAATGCACAGGCATATTAAAAGTATACACAGTCTGTCAAATGTGACAGAGACAACAAAACAATAAAACAATTAAAACAGAGATATTACATAGGGGGAAAGATATTTTAACCTATCTCTGTTGTAGTACGAAGCAATATTTCTAGCGTATTTGTAGTATAAGAAATAGATGGCTATCTAGCGAAAATATTATGCATTCAAAAAAAATATTGGATACCAGTGAAAATTAACGTAGATCTACCTAGGTACAATAGAACACTAGGCTGAGAACTTTCAAATAGATGAGCATACCTTTTTCTGCCACACTATCAATCTGAATAAGATGGTTTTAGGTAAAACAGCCCTTTTGACCACTTTCAATAAACTGTGAGCTTTTGAAGTGTCATTCAAATGTGAACTCCAGACAGAGTGGCTATTCTCAGGTACTGGCATATATGGGAGGTAAGTAAACTGAAAAGAGAATGTTTGCGGGGAATATATAAATGTTTTATGAGACCAGAGGCACATGAGGACAACATATTGTTTTTATTGCTAATTATATTTTGCTTGTCTGCTTGTCAACCTTCAAACCACTTTCAACTTAACTTGAAACCATCCATTCTGTTATGGTGGGGTTCATCACCAGATTCGTGGAGGA
>NC_056725.1:422589797-422619797 GCF_019279795.1 Protopterus annectens
GCCACTGTGTTGCTCAGTAGGTCATTATAAAAAAGTTAGAAAACTATTTGTTGCATAGCAGAAAACTGTTAACAGTATTGGAAGCCACTGTGAACTACAAACGAACCTATTTCACCCCTCCCAGTGGTGCTGTAAAGTACCGATGAATAGGAGTTTACACAGCACCAACTCACCGCATTACCATACTATGGTAATGAACTCGGAACTGCCATCATGAAGACTGTCTAATAAATCTTTACAAATCTCAGACAGTCAGAACAGAGTGCCACAGTGCACTAATTAAAGGGAGCTTAGTTCTGTCATCGTATGTCTTCATAAGTAGATTTACATAACTGCTAGGTAAGGCATCACGTACATCCCTTACATCAGCATGCCATGTAGCTCTGTCAGGCCAAACAGTGCTGGTGACATCCAGGCACAGGAGTGCCTCATTATGCCAGAATTACAGCAAGATTAGATTTTATAAAACTAACTTTTTTACACTGTTTTATATATCTTATGTATATATCTCATATAAACAGGAAGATAAATCCCTGAGTAAGCTATAGATCATCATTGTACTTATGGACAGCTGCAGCATTTTACCATAATCTGGGCACACAGTGTATGGAAAGGCTACTGCATCATTTTTTGTAGTACTGAAAAAAACATCTGTGATGTTAATAGGGCCCATGGAACTCACTTTCTTGATTTTGTTCAACACATCTTCAACCATATCAGGAGATGTGATTGGACAGGGAGTCACCACCTTGGTATAGTCTACCAGTGGACTTACTTCTCAGAATTCTGAAGTTGGAGCTAAATTTCTCGATTAGTGTATTGTGATATCTTATAATTCAGAGTATAGTATACCACTAATTTCTATGGTATTGCAATCCCCAGTATTGAGTCTACTTTCTACTATTCACTAAAGAATAATTTAATATTATTTCCATTGTATTTACAAGCTTAAGGACAAAGGGGATCTTGATTGATCTTATTGTTATTGCTACTAGTTTTTGGACTAGGTTAAGCTCAGTTTTAATCATTGAAATTGGGTTCCATTTATTAGTTGTGTAGATCCCTTCTATTCATTATTTTTATCCATCAGTTCCACTGTATGGGGTTTATTCTTAAATGTCATTGTGTTGTATCTAATGGGAATGTGTTTTGTGATACAGCTACCCAAAATATTATATAATTATTGAAACTGTCAAGAGCTGGTATAGTGAAAATATTTAGGGTTTGACACTAGTTAAAGTCAGTAAGAAAATCATCCATTTTGAGTACTCACTATTCATTGGAGAAATCCCTAAATAAGGAGGTATTCCACATGAGTAATTGGAGGGGCTGAACAAATTGATAGCACGTTGTCCAAAATGATATCTAGAATATTTTCCCTATGTCACCATTTCATCATTTGTTTCATAGTATTACTGAAATGAAGAGGTTATAGCACATTGTTTACTATTGTAAGTATACTTATCCTTGTCATTTGCAGGATACATGAAGTCTTATGTAATAGCTGTGTTACTATTGATTACTAATTTCTCCAAGTCAAAGAGATATTCCTCATTTTCTTTGGAGATCCTAGAATGTGGTAACACAACCATATGCTAATCATTTCCAATATAGGAATGTGGGTTCCTGTTACCTCTGCTTTATGGCTTGTGTTGAGTAGCCTAAGCATGTCAGGGATGTAGAACATCTCAGGAAAAAGCCTTTGCATAAGCTTTGCATAATGGCACTGCTTCTGGAAATGTGTTAACATAGTCCATTATGATTGGTATTTGCAAATACCCATTAGAATACTAAGGGATCCACAGTGTCTATAGCAATGCATTTAATGGGTACTTTTATGACAGACTTTGTGATAAAGATGCTTTTATATCCAAGACTGGATGCAGCATTCTAGAATTCTAGACAAGAAGCACACAGGTTCTCCATCTCTTTCATTTTACCTGGGCAGTAAAATTTAGCTAATACTCTTAGAGCTTCTAATCCCCAATCCGGTTCATCAGAATATAGTAATTCTAATAACTGAATTTCACCAAAAAACATCAATGGAGAGAGGGGCAAGAATTATTCCAATCGGAGCAGGGGAAGAAGTTGTGAACGGAAGTGCTAAACATTTCTACAGAGACTGTAAGTTTCAGTATTAAGATCTTCAACTTATCTGACTTTGTATTAACAAACTCACACAGTAAGGTAGTGGGCTGCGTACATGTTGGTTTACAAATTCCATTGAACATGTGGGAGAAACAGACAAATTTAGGTTTTGTAAAACTGAATTGGAAATAGTCGCACACCTCATTGCTGGTTGTGACATACTAATGGCAGAAGGACTGTATACTGAAAGGCATAATAATGTGGCAAGAATGTTGCACTAGGGATTGTGCAAACATTATGGTACTGAAGTGGCTAAAAAACACTGGAAACATGAGCCGCAAAGCACCATAGAAAATGAAGACGTCTACATCACATGGGATCACCCATTACCAACAGTTCAAAAGATAGATGCTAGAAAACCATATATAGTGGTCCAAGAAAAAAAGACAAGAGTCTTGCTCATTGAAATCACCACACCCAGTGACTACAGTCTTATGAGTACAGAGAGACACAAAGTCATAAAATATCAGGATTTGCAGGCAGAAAGGAGACTAATGTGGAAGAAAGATACCCAGACAGTCCCAACAGTAGTAGGAGCAATGGGTCTTATAAAAAATAATCTACAATTGTATTTAGATATTCTACCAATCCATGTAACCCCATATAAATTGGGAAGGAGTCATTACTGGGCACATTGCAGGTGCTGCGAAGAACACTTTTGACTGACATCAAAGAGTGAAACAATACTAATTTCATGAGTTTTAATTGTACTTTGACTTAGGACTGGGATCCATTCCCATTATGGTATTAGAAACCCAAAAGATTTAGAGAAATTAAAAAAATAAGGTATTACAACTTGGTTTTAGTTTTTTACCAAGTCTGAGAGATGATATAATGAAAACTTTACTTGAGTTAACGTTTTATATAGGAAAGTTGAATTTAAAATACATTATAAAGAATATACATGTTAAGAAATGTCTTAGTAAGCCATCCATTTTTAATCTGGATTTACAGCATATTATCAAAACTTTTGAAGTACTTTGTGAGAGGGATATTAGATTGTGCTTGGATAAAAAAAACTTATAAACCATTTTATAATTTAAATAATGAAATGAATGCACTTTCTGAACTAAAAAAAAGGTTTGAGATTTATGAAAGCAGAAGAAAGGGGTGGGGTGGTGGTTATGGATACTCACAAGTATAATTCAGTGATAGAAGAAATGTTAAGCAACTGTGATGAATACCTTGAAGTTTATTTATGAGACATCAAAAAAGTGATAATTATATTTGCAAATGTTTGTATGAAATTCTTATGAACAGTGATATGAATGTACATTTACATAACTTTTTACTTCTTGAGAATCTGAGAAATGGAGTGCTTTTTGGCATACCCAAGATACACAAAAATGTCACCAATTCCCCCTTTTAGACCAATTGTATCTGCTTCAGGTGGAAGCACAAAGGGGATCTCATTATTTCTAAATTCTATATTTAATCTTTTTTTTTTCAGCAGCTCCCTTCTAGATTTGTGATTCCTGGGATTTTTTAAACAATGTTATAACATTTCATTTAGATAACAATTACCAGGAAACTCACAATTATATG
Organism: Protopterus annectens; assembly: GCF_019279795.1. Classification (NCBI taxonomy): domain Eukaryota; kingdom Metazoa; phylum Chordata; order Ceratodontiformes; family Protopteridae; genus Protopterus; species Protopterus annectens. Next base: position 422,593,491 of record NC_056725.1, read on the forward strand.
TTTACAGTGGATGTTGTTTCTTTATTCACAACTATACCCCAGAAAGAAGGGGATGAAACTATTAGGAGTTTTTTTAACAAATATACACTCATAGAGAATGGTTTGGTCAATTTTTATATTGTTCTTTTATAAATGGTATTAGAAATTAATTATTTCCTCTTCAATAAAAAGTACTACAAGCAACAGAAGCGGGTTGCAATGGGGGCAATAGTAGCCCCTGTTTTCGTAAGTTTAGTACTTGGATGGTAGGAGATGGAGATTTTCCCCACAATAAAACATTTTTCTAATATAGTATTCTGTCATTGATTTGTTGATGATTTATTTTTCATCATTAGTAGTCAGGGTTTTAATTATCTGGATTTCTTGAATAAATTGAACACTAGCTCTGTTTTTTTTTTTTAATTTGTACCAGGAGACAAAGGACAAAAAGCTGTTTTTTTGATGTAGAACTTAGTTGGGATTCTACGATATGCAATTTTGTAAGCCATATACATGGGAGGAATACTTTTTCAAATAGTTACATCCATTATAAGAGTAATCATCCCAACTGTATTAAGACGAATATACCAAGAGATCAACATATAAGAGCTTCATGTATGATTAGTAAAGATAGTGACTGTGAATCAGAAAAAGTTTTTATTACTAAATTCGTCTTTGAAAGAGGTCATCATGCAGAACTGTTCGAGAAAACAACTGAAGAGGTTTGAATTAAGAGGTCTATGGAGTTTGCACCAATACTTCTGCATGGGTTCACTAATAAGAAGAAAGGAAGAATAGACATTAATTCTTGTTGTTTGTCTTTTTCCTGGTAAGGGGTCACCACAGTGGAACTCCAGTCTGCTAATGACTGGCAGTAGATTTTTATGAAATGCCGAGGTGCCAGTTTGACGTTCAACCTTCAATGAAGGCACACCCATTTACGCATGCATGTCTTTTGAACGCTACCCAACTGCGGGGAGGACATGCAGACTCCACACAGGAGGCCCTCTCAAGCCAAGCTGAGAATCAAACGGGAGAACCTCTTGCTGTGAGCTAACAATGCTACCGTCGTACCATCACTGCATACAGAATAGACAGTAATTCTAATAGTCATAAATTGTTATCTAGATGCTGTCTGGATATGATTGCAGATAATGGAATTTTTAGAAACATTATAAATAGTAATTGGAAAGTGATTATGGGTAATAATGCTTTAGTCAATGTTTTAGGTGAAACCCCTCATTTTGTTCACAAGAAAAATGGCAGTGTTAAGCAGTTGCTAGAAAATGAGAATACTAAACCTCTTCCACCATTAACTTCCAAAGGTAATGGGACTTTTAAATGTAACAGTTGTAGTATTTGTAGGTTTAATACTGAAGGTCCTTACATTGCCCTTGACCATTTGTCTTATACTATTAAGATTCCTTGTGAATTTAAATGTAATACTAAAGATGAAGTATATAGTGCTACAAGCTCCTGATGTCCAGCTTTCTATGTGGGTATGACCACAAGAAGTTTGGACAAGAGAGTTAAGGAGCACCTTTATGCAATTAAGGTAAAATATGAGAATAATGTTTTACATAGTCATTCAGTTATATACATTTACAATTTTAGATTTGGTTAAGGAAGATATGGGAGGAGGTAAATTAAAAAAGCTGAAAAAAAAAGAGACTGAGTGGCAGACTAGATTTGTTGCAAACTATCCATCTGGTTTAAATGATGCTATAAATAGAAAATGTTTTTTGGCTGACAAAAAATTGACCATCTAAAAAAGGGTTAAATCAATAGACTTGGTTCTTTTTAGTACCCATAATGATTTTATAATATTATTGTTTAACTGTTTTATTACTTAACAGATTTTTCATGTGATTGGATGTTTTAAATTTTAAATTTGTATTAAATGTGTTGAAAATGTGAGCATGTCCGTTTCTCATGAAGTCTTTTGACAAAAGCGACTATTAAACTTTTACTATGCAAAACAAGATTTCAGCTGGTGCCCTCTTAGCAGTAATAGTGGTTCTTGGTTATCTCTTTCTTTTATGTTTCTTTCTCTATACCTTAGTGTAAATTGATATGATTTTCTCACTTTCTTTTTCAGCTCTGTGTTGTTCCCTCACTACAAAAGGTATGTCAAAACATAATTTATCATCAGTTTTACTTTTTTTCCTGTTGCTTACAATCCACCTTCACTTGCACTCTCTAGCAGAAATAGGCTCAGTACTCTGTATTATACTGCTTATTTCACTTTCTGTACTCACTTAGTTCTGAGGACCTGAACTTAAATGCCTTTCTTTTTCTATTTTTATATTCTCTGTTTCTGTGCCAACACTTCCTTTACATTTCTATATATTTTTCTGTCGTGAATTGACTTTTACTTCAGAGTTTTCTGTCAGTTTACCTTCAGTTTCTATACTGAATTTTGTTAACTTATCAGGTTTCTGTTGCTCTATCATTGGAGTAGGTTTCTGATAAACAAAATCCTTTTTACTGGAAATCCACAATAAGAGTTTAGCATATTTCCCTCTTTTTAGCCTATATGCTAATTCCTTTCTTCTGAATCTGATTCTGGACCACTGTATAAGTTTGATTTTGTCTCCCACCTTTTTTATATTAAATGGTATGTCAATCCGTTGAGTCACCCATTTCTTACTAAATGCATCAGCATGCCACATTTCAACTTTGAATTCTTTTCATTCCACATTTTCCACAATCCTTTAAAGAAGAAAATCACTTTTCCTAATATTACATTATGAGTTAAGTCAGGAGTTAAAGTTAGATGATGTAAACAATTCCCTAGAACTGTTTGAATTTTTATGTGTAGGGGATATTTATTTCTATTAGCATGAATACATGTTGCCCACACTTTTTCAGTAATCATACTGCCAAAGTCTATTAGAGCTTAAACTTCTTTCCTTTTCAAAAATAGAGCACATTTCACTACCATGGTTGCAACAAAATGGCATAATGCTGACCCTGTTATTCTAGTTGCAGTCTTATCACATTCTTCAGTAACAGTTTTATTTGTAGCATTCATAGATTCATAGATTGTTACTAAGCTAATAACCAGGGGGGCCTCTCTAAACCTAGCCAAGTTTTCCCAAAAGAATAATGGGGTCCTGTATCCAACTAGGACATTAAGGGCCAGGCATTTATAATTTGCCTCTGTCCATAAGGGACATGGGTGCTAGGCCCAGTGTAAATTTACTATTCCCCATCCACTGGACTAGGCTGCACTTCAATTGGGTAATAGACAAACTCGGCTTTACATGGATAGGAAGCCTACTCCATAGGAGGGTCAGTCTCTGGGACACATGTCTGTTTATCCAGTATGTTCTGTTTAAGTCACAGTCAAAATTCAGATCTCTAGATCTTCTATTTCTGGTACTGTTTGACTTATGAATATGCAGGAGATTTATAAGTGTTGGGCTTGTAAGCTAGGCATAGATCACCCCTCAGCAATATATAGGAGACTCAGTAGAGAGAAAGAGCTTTAAGGCACTCTGCATAAGGCAGGTTTGTTACACTTTGTATTCTTTTTGTAAGAAACCTCTGAGGTCAATCTAGTTGCTTCACATGCCTGATCAGGTACATACCAAAGGGAGCATTGCATTCTATGATTGGTCTGATAAGGGCAGACTACAGTGGGGTGATGATCTCTTTGGATCTGGATGGCATGTCTTTATGTATAAGTTGTGCAATATAAAAGGATTTCCTCACCACCGTGGCCACATAGTGGTCGAAGGTAAGGATATTATTTACATGCGTACCAATCGCCTCACAGTAAGACGCTGTCCGTTTCGATTCTCAGCTAGAGCGTCTTCTGCATGGAGACATGCATGAATGGGCGTACCTTCATTGAAGGTTGTGCATCAGGGCTGGTAACGGCATGTAACAATCAACTACCAATCATTAGCGGACCGGAGTTCCGCTGTGGCGACCCCTAACCGGGAAAAGCCAAAAGATACAAACAAACCAAGATCCCTTAACACTGGGTAACTCTTATGAGCATATTATCAACATGGTAATTAGCCAAGATGGTTGACTTCTCAAAGGGTACACTTATGCATTTCTTAGCATTGAGTTTGAGACCACAGCTTTGGCACCATTTGTTAGAGATAGGCTTTCTTGAAGAATTCTAGTGTCTGCAGGGGAGTCAATCATAACTCCCAGCTTGCAATCATCTGCAAACTCAGTCACCCATAATGCTTCAGCATTTGCTTGCATTTCAGAGAAATAGATGCCAAAAAGGAGTGGGCCCAGTACCAATCCTTGGGGGACTCTGCTAGTGACTGGCCTCTTGGTAGAGGTGGCCTCATCTATTTTGACCTCCTGGGTCATATCAGTGAGCCAGTTTGCTATCCAGTGGGTGATAAAAAGATTTATACCTTAATTAATCAGCTTGCCTATAATGCCTGAGTGGAATATTGTATCAAAAGCCTTGGCCAGGTCAAGGTAAGCTATGTGCACAGTCTTGCTTCATCTATTGCTTTGGTGACCCTTTCAAAGAAGTCCACAAGATTTAATAGGCATCACCTTCATTTATAAAAGCCAAACTGTGGTAGGTCCAGAGTTTTCAGGGTACTTATATCCTTACTTATCATGTCCATGATGATTATTTCCATGGCCATACATATGGGACTGGTCAGACTTATGGGCGTGCAGTTATCCGGATCAGTGGTTGGCCCTCCTTTGTGCAGGGGAGTGACTGTAGCCATCTTCCATTCTTTGGGCACAAAACCTGACTGTAAGCTGCAGTTGAAAAGTGGTTCCAACTGGACCAGAGAGGGAATATTTCATACTATTTATTAAACATCCTGGGATCTTATCAGGGCCCATAGATGCAGTGTTTTTGGCCTTAGAAAGTGCATTGATGACCCGATCCCTAGTAATGTTTGGGGGGATTATGGTATATAGTATTTCCTTTGGACTATCGGTGGGTAGTGTGAGGAGAAATTTCAGACAAACCTGCCAGAAAAATGTTGGCAATGGCCTCTGGTTCAGTGTGGGTGATGCCATTTACAGTAAGTTCTGTGCATTGTTGCATATTTCCCCTGAGGTTATGGACATAGCTGAAGAAAGTTTTGTGGTTGTCCCTCTGCCTGAAGAGCTATTCTTTCTTCAAATTTAGCCTTTGAAGCATTAATTAATTCTCTTAACTGCCTGTTTAGATTGATCAGGGAGCCTTTAGGATAAGGGCTTTGTTCCTCCTATGCTTGGCCAAGATTTTTTTTTATTTTGTGGTATAACCAATTGAAATTGTGATCCCAACAGGGTGGCTTGTCTTTTGAGTTTGTCTTATTCTTAATACAAGTATGTAGAACTCAATCTATACAACTATCAATATGGTTATACAGAGATTTTGTAAATAGTTCAGCATATACTGTGATGTTTACTGGGTTTGGTAGTGCTTGGAATTTAGCCAAGGTGTCACTTAGCAGAGAGAGGTTAGCCTTGGAATAGTTCCTAAAGGTTTTTATTTTCCCTGGTCCCCATATTTAATTATTTCAAGCAATACTGCCTTATGATCAGATCTGAAGAGTGAAGACATTACATTGGTTGAGGAACATTGATCCTCCATTTCATTAGTACAATGTCAAGGATGTTTGTACCCCTAGTAGGAGAATGGACCAACTGTTCCAGGATGTTGGTATTAACAAATGTTAAGAATTGCTGAACTTGTGCATTAGAAGTGGTGTAGGATTTCCAATCTAAACAGGGGTACTCGAGATCCTGCAAGAATATTTTATTGGATTGAATGCTGAGGGACTCTAGTACATTGAGACAGGTAGTATGGGTTACCTGGGATATGGAGGAGGGCCTATAGGTTGCAAGGATATGATAAGAGACCCTGTTTATGGTGAGTTGCATAGGTGGTCATACATTAACTATTCTGTATGTGAGGTTGATTTTTTAATATAGATTAAGAATCCTCCACCTTTCCTTCCCTCCTATGCAGTAGGTCTAAATATGTGGAAGGCATTATAACCTTGCATTGTTGAGGTATTCTTCTTGACTTTCAACCATGTTTCCATTACTACACTGATGTCTACACTCTCTCTTGGGAGAGGAAGGCTTGCTGGGAGTGAAGTTTTTTGTTAAGACTTCTAACTTTGAGCAGTATCACCTTCAGATATTCCTTCTTAGGTTCATGTTAAGTCGGGAGGTTTATTAGTTGGGCATTGCCTAAAAAAGACACTATGGGGTGGAAAAGGTGTTTGCCAATATCCAAAAGGCTAGAGGGGATAAGTGCAGACCATCACTGGCAAAGCAGCATGGTCTGTCAACCATGTCCTTCTAGGCAGTCAAATATTGTACCCCTACCCCCTTTGATTGACACCAGAAGCTAAGCCAATTGTTAAAATCAATCGTTTTCTGTTGGTAATGTGGCATCATCCCTGGAGAAGGTAGTATGCTGCTCAGTGCTAGGCTCATACCTGCCTGAGACACATAATAAGTGAGCTCAATCATGTCAGGGGAGGTATGTCTCAGGTCATTAACACCCACATGAACTGTGACAGAGTCATACTGGAACCTGTGGTTGAATGACATGAGTTCCTGCTTGACTTGATGGATCCTAGCCCTAAAAGGCAGCTAACCATGACACTTTACTTACTGAATCTGGTGGTGAGGGGGGGGGGGACATCAGTGTGCCTCACTATAGAATCACAAAGACCAGGAAATTTGGCTGTTAGTTGGTTTGTCTTAAGGGATTAGCAGTAGAGGCACTGAATACAGTGTTACTATGTGTAGCTATGGGTGCTGTTTTGACAGAGTGTTTACATGATGGCTGTGGACCCTTTTTTGGTCGTGCCGTGCAAGAGGTCTTAGTGTTTTAGGAAGGTTACCTGTATGTACCTCAGCATAACTAGTTTTATGTGTAGGGTCTTTATTCTGTGCAGTAGGTATGGTGCAAGTGTTACTGACAACCTCTATAGGATTCGTTTTGGTTGTATGAGAGAGTTTTGCCTCCAGCATTAAAACATAGTTTACATTTCTCACATAGTTTATCTATTTTATTAAGAATAAGTGGGCTGTTAGTGTACATGAGGTTATTGCTACAATACCTCAGAATACCCATCTCAAACAGGATGAAGTGGGTGTTTTTGATATGCATAGGCACTTGCCCTTTTAATTAAGATTAATTGAATGATTTGGTTTTAAACTGTTTATAAAAAGAATGTTAATTGTTTTATTGTTTGTCTGAGGAAAGTGAGGCACAGTTCTCACCGAAAGCGCTTACGAATAAATAGTGTTTTTTGTTTTCACATTGCCGGCTCTCATTGTGTTCCTATCGCTTCCCTTTTCACTAGTTGGTTTTTCGTTCTTTTGTGGTTTGGATATATATATATATATATATATATATATATATATATATATATATATACGTATACAGCAAGAGAGAGAAAGAGAGAGATGCGAATATGTGATTTGATCGAGTGTGTGTGTGTGTGTGTGTGTGTGTGTGTGTGTGTGTGTGTGTGTGTGTGTGTGTGTGTGGTCAACAGCTGTTTAGTCGACCACTTATATTCGACTAAGCAGATGATTGACAGATGTGTGAAATCACATAATTCCCAGGGATGGGGAATATGCCCTTTCCCGATATTTGTGGATCTTGGAGTATCTATCTATATCAATATATCTATATCTATCAATATATATATATATATATATATATATATATATATATATATATATAATTAGCACTGGGTGTAGGGGGCTTGCCACCCACAAAAAATTATTTTTGTAATGTTTTTAAAAGAAAATTTTGCATGTACTGTTTTTTCTTGGTGCAAGTGCACTGGTGTGTTAATGTCTGCATCTTCAGTTTTTTGACATTGGCATTTTGCTAATCATCAATGTTTTTTTTCACTTTTTTATTGTATACATATAGATAATGGATCTCTGCATGTGCTGCTTGTGGTATTCACATTCATATTTAAAGTTATAAAATAACTTTTTATGTCTGTTGTATACCTGCATTTGTTTGTTTTTCTGTGTACTGCTTGGGTTTGCTGTAATGTTGTTCTGTTTGTGTTGCATATGGGACTGGTCAGTTGATGATGTTCACAAGCTATGTATAAAATTAAAAATATCAACAAATAGCTCTATTTTTTACTTTGTTTAACTTAGGTTGATAGGTACTTCCTAGGCTACTGCTCGGTGAGGCTCTTTATAAGCCTAGTCCTACATTCCCATTAAGCTTTTAGCAATTATATTTAAGTAAAAATAATCCAGAGATGAACAGAATATTTACATTTTGCCCCTATCCATAATGGACAGCTTGCTAACCCAGGGGTGAATTTGCAGTTATCCATTCATTCATCATTACATTTGAACAGTGAAAGAGAAGTACTTTGCTTTATGTAGAGAGGAAGTCAATTCTAAAGAAACAGTACTCTCTGTGATAAACATCTGTCCCTCCAACATATTCTATTTATTTTACAAAACAGATTTAGATCTGATCTCTTGAGCAAGTGTTTATGCCCCCACTTGACTTGCAAATGTGTTGCCTGTCTGACAGTATAGGGTCTGCTGAGGCTCTGTATATGAAGCATAGATCACCCCTCAGTAGACTGTATATCACTGAGAAGATGGATGGGGATTTTTGATGATCCACAAAGTTTTAATGATTTAAGCCCTTGATTTCATTGGTAAGTGTGCATTCAAGTTGTGTCAAATATGGGGACAGGTACAAACTGAAGGGGTCATTATACTCAATGACTGGTGTGATGAGTGTGGAATACAGTTGGATGATCACATTCCTGATCTTTTTTTGGAATGGTGAATATTTAGTGATCAAAGGACAGTTCATTGTCTGCATAGGATACCAGGGCCCTAGCTACTGGGACAGTTTTAAGGGGTGTGTTGTCAATGTGATAGTTACAGGGATGTCTCACTTGCCGAGGAACACTATTATACATTTCTTGTCATTTAACATCTGAGACTAGACTCTGTTTTACTCCTGGTGACAGAAGGAGCAGAGGGATATTATTTCCTATCCTTTGTAAAGCACTGGAAAGCCTGAAAATTGTTTCTTAGGAGCCATATTGGGATTAATGCTATTACTTTGCTCTTGGTGACAGAATGAGCAAAGGGGTTGATTCCTGATGGTCTTAGATTAGGCAATGTGTATGGGACTTAGAGTCATCTAGTTACAGTTCTAGGATCAACCTCTTCAGGGCCATTTACAGCTCGTCTGCCTGCTGCATTTAGATGATATAGGTGTGGCTCTCCAAGGTATCTACCAAAAGAAGACTATAACAAGTGTAACAAACCCAGCAACATCTGAGTTAATACTGCTCAAGAAAAAGCTTGGGATTAATGCTAATCTTTTGCTTTTGGTAAGAGAAGGAGCTAAGGATAATTGATTCCTAGCTGTGTGTGGCTGTGTAGAGACCAGTACTATCTCCAGTACCAGAGAGATAGCATCCCTGGTAATTAGTTTCAAATAACAGGCACTATTCCCCTTCGGCTGACATTAGTCAGCACCTGGAACTATGGATTTGCACTTTCCAACCATCTCTGTTGCCAGCTTACTTGAAATGGACATCCTGAGACAATGTAGTAATTGTCTCATATTTACTGACAGCCACCTCCTACGTAAACAAACTGACACAGTTTGTGAAAAATAAAGTTATTTAATACTGTTGGAGGCAAAATTCTCACATGATGATACTACAAATTACAATCAGGTTGTTAGTACCACATAAAACACACTAAACATATCACACACAGATGAGACCAAACACATAGACCTGCGTATGCTGAGACTCCTAAGAGTAGGCTACCTAAACCACTGAGGCCTCCTAAATGTAAACACACAACATAGGCTGCACCTTCAGTGAAACATACATCTAAGATGCTAGGTAAAAATTGCTACTTAGGCAAAGTGCAACCCCATGGATTATTTTAATTATGTCAGAAAACTTAGAAGCAATGCCCAGCACTGCACAGAGCTAATTGTAAATTGTATCACATACTCAGACACATACAACATAGCCAAATTAGTAATGGATAAATTTAGTTCCCCTGCTACATTCCTAGATCTCATACCCACATCTACACCCATTTAAATCTCCAATGAACAAGTCCTCAAAGTACTATCTAAGGCCAAGAACACTGCTTCTATGGGCCCAGATGACATACAAGACTGCTTACTGGCCAGCCTGAAACAGGTCCTTTCTCATCCCCCTACACAGGCTATTCAATATCAGGCTTTGTGCTGGACAAATGGAGGACAGCAACTGTCATCCCCTTGCACAAAGGTGGAACATCAGTGGTCCTGGGAAATTATAGACCCATACATCTGACAAGGCCCAGCTGTAATGCTAGAGAAAGTATCCTCATGGAATTAATAAATAAAGATGTAGGTAACCTACAAACTCTAGGCCAAAGCTAGTTCACATTTGTCAGGGGCAGATCCTGTCTACTTAACCTGGATGACTTCATTGAGAAGGTTATTGAATTAAAGGATCTGAGCAGATCAGTAACACTGCATATCTAGACCTTGAAAAGGAATTCAGCACCATCCTACACTCGGGTGTTGTAGATGAACTATCCAAGCTAAATCTTAATTCCTGTGTAACTCATTGAATAGCAAACTGTCTTACAAATAGAACCAAGGAAATTAGGGTGGGCTGCTCTAACTCCTCTAAAAGACCTGTCAGTGGCAGAGTATCCCAGTGTTCAATCCTTGGACCACTCCTCTTTAGTATTTACTGCTCAGAGGTCAAAGCTACTGCTGAGAGTTTATAACTGACAAAGTTTACAGCTGGCTGATGTCAAAACCATGAACTAAAACTAAATGACAAGAAAAGAAATGGAGAATATAAGAAAAGTGGTAAAATGGAGAGCAAGTCAGGGAAAACAAAGTGAAAGCAGGGCAGGAATGTGCAGAAGGGATGTAGGAAAGAACCATAGCTATCAATTTCTTCAACAGTAAAACATGATTATATATTCAGAATATTAGCTGACTTTGTAGTGTCACTCCCAGAGAGAGGGGGTGACCACAACACAATCATGTTGTATAGCCAATTAGACTGAATCAAGGGTGTCAAGAAAACACATGTGGGAAATGGAGAGTTATGTATGGGACAATATTTTTTTTGAAGAGGTGCCCTTTGTTTTTTTTTGTTTTTTTTTTTTTTTGAAGAGAGAGATGAATGTTGGAGAAGGGATGTATGTGTATGTGGGTCAGGTAGTTTGGGTAGGTGAGGAAGTAATCACAGAAAAACAGGACATAAAAGACACAGGGATGGTGAAGGACACAAGAGATGGGTGAACACCATGTTTGGGGTGAGAGGGGGCACATCACAAACCCATGGATGTCAAGCTGGTTGACAGTGAGAATCGAGTCATCACCCACTGGACTGTCATCACTGTCACCTCACTGCATTGATGACTGCAGTGTCTGACATTTGTGTCTCCTTATGCTATTCAGTACAATGATGGAGAGCAGGGTCTCCATCCACTTTAGAGGTGCACCAACTGTGTGGTGCACAATTGTATGCACCAACCTGGGCGGTTCATCTCAGGTGACAAAATCACACCTCTGCCACTGCTCTCAGAGGGAACCACCAGTCTAGCCTGAGGGGCAGAACAACCTGAGGGGCCAGGTAGTGCAGAGGCAGCAGATGGGATGCTACAAGGTTGCATCCCAGACATGCTGGGCCTTGGTGCCATAGCCAGTGGAATGGGGGCAGGTGGATATTGTGGGGTAGTCCTGCCCTGCTGTGCTGTGAGGAAAAAAAAAGAGAAAATAAGGGTTGGGATGAGAGAAAAACAAGGGAAACATTAGTAACGTCATATGTGATATACAATGCATTGATACAATTATTTGACTCTATTCTGTTACCTTTGCTTTTACGACTTCCAACTCCTAACAAATAACTTTTTTACTGTTAAGACTACCCAGCTCATAACAGATGCACAGTATCCTACAGATTGCAGAAAGCAATCCTTGATCTGTGCATATATTGCACATATGCGTATTCCAATTATACTGATTACAGTTTACAGCAGGCCATTGGTGCCACTGCTTTAGAGCTCTGGCATTACATTGCAATATCGATGTAAACTTAACAGTATTGTATATTCGGGAAGTGTGGATTTTGAACCCACAACATCTGACTACTCTCTAATACTGAACTGTTGTTTTGGCCTACAGACTAATGCAGGCATAATTTCCTGTTACAGTTGGGAGATACATGCTCAATTTGATACAGCTGTATAATAAACCAAAAAAGCTGTCTTTACATTTAATGCTAGTGAGTACTGTGTGGATGCGTACATACAATAAAGAAGACAGAAACCTGTAATAAGCTCGCCATTACCAATAGCAGTCCAAGAACAAACAAACCAAAACAGCAGAGTTATGTCCAAAGTATAATGAAAAAACACAAAGCTTTTGGATTACTCCTTCTTCAGTGTGATAAAATTACATCAAAACATTCTGGCATTTAAAATAAGTGATGGCAATCACATGATGATAGACAGCCAACCGGATAACATAATTAATTAAGTTAATTAAAATGCTTCTTGCTAAAAAGACAAGATAACTCTGCATATACAAAAACATTGATTAAAAATATAATTTTAAACATAACAGTCTATGTTTCAGTACAGGTTAACTTAATAATCCAACTGTATTCTTTTATTTCAAGGTCATTATTCTTATCACCACCTCTCATATTAATAGGACATATATCAATAACTCTAAAACTAAAAGTATGTGAGGTTCCAAAATCAACACAGTCTTTAGCAATGGCATTAATTAAAACGGACCTTTTTATGTCTGATTTATGTTCTATAATATGTTCACATAGCCTCCTAGTAGATTTTCCTACATAAAAACAAGGACATTTATTGCAAGTAGCTAGATAGACTATATTAGTTGTAGTACAAGTAGCTGTACATAAAAAGGTATATAATTTATGTGTAGTAGGATGCACAAATGTATTGTTCTTACATATAATACATTCATAGGGTCATAGTTTGGTACTAGGCTATCGGCCTTAGGGCCTATACAAGCCTAGCCATAACAATTCCCTGGATATTTCTTCCCACAGTATTTACTTCCCTGGACCTCTGTCTAGCAGGGTGACTGACATGATCCCCGGGATGAATTTCCTATCTCCCATTCAATCATCAAGGTTCCTTTTGAAGAGGGCCAAAGAGGTGCTCTGCTTGACATGTACGGACAGTGTTTTCCAGAGTCTGAGGAGTCTTTGGGTCAGGAACCTATCCCTCCAGCATGTTTTGTTCATTGTGATGACAAGGTTTGGATCCCAGGAGTGTGTGTCTCTGAGGGATTGGGATTTCTTTAAGTGTAGCATGTCCAACAGCTCTGGGTTTGACATGGCCTTGTATGTTAAGCAGAGATTGCCTCTGAATAGACGATATGCGACAGAGTATATGTAGAGTTTTTTTAGACGATCAGAATAGGGCATCTGCTTTAGGCCTGTGATTCTTTTAGTGAGGTATTTCTGCGGCCTTTCCAGTTGTTGCAGATGTCTTGAGAGGTACATACCAAATGGGGCATTGTATTCTATAATGATTCTAATGAGGGATGAGTACAGTGGGACAATGACCTCCTTTTTTCTGGATGAAAAGCCCTTAGTGATGAGGTGTGCCACATAGAAGGATTTCCTGATTGTTGTGGTGATGTGGTTATCAAAGGTGGGACCACTGTCCACCTGTATCCCTAAGTCTCTTATCACACTTTTGGTATTTAGTGTTCTGCCACCTATGCGGTAATTCAAGGGTACATGTTTTTTCCCAAAGGGGATAACTATACATTTCTTGGCATTGAGCTTGAGCCCATGGCTCTGGCACCAAGTATCTGTTTTTGTAAGGCCCTTTTCTACATATAACATTACATACAGAGCTGTTCATACAGGGAAAAGTACCTTTTTTATTAAAACCTAATTTATTTCATCTATCTTGTTGCATGTCTTTATAACATAGTTTATTTTTTAAGTTAGTACAATTTTTATATGCAAACAGAGGATGTGATGGAATGGTAGTACTCAATTCAGGCAAAACAGTTAAAATACCCCAGCTATTATTTATTATTTTTCTAACTTCAGATGTGCATCTACTATAGGTGGTAGTATATCTTAAGTAATTATTATTATTTCTTGAAGTATGTGTGGTGTCACACAATGTTGAAAAATAAGGTTTAGCTCTACAGCTTCTCTGACTAAGTATTTTGTTTTTTCTTCTGTCAGTAATTTATAATCATATCCTGTCTGCTGAAATTCATATGTTATATCATGTAATTATTCTGCATAAACACTATCATTAGTAGTCTACTAGCTCTAAAATATTGACTCCTCACTATGCATTGGAAGGTATAGTTAGGATGCATACTTTTTCTGTGTAGATATTTATTTTTGTGAACAGGTTTCTTATATATTTTAGTATCCAAAGTTCTACTATTCCAGCTTAAATGTACATCCAAAAATGAATTTCAGTGGACAAGGTTGTCATTTCAAACTTTAAAAACTGTGTTGTAGAGTTTAAATATGTAAAGAATTCATTTAAGCAATCTTGGGTACCCTCCCCAAATAAAAAAACACATAGTCCACAAAACAGTTATAGAACCTCATACAAGACCTAAAGTTAGGGGGACAGTCATATACATATTTTCCTCCCATTCACAAGAGTCAAATTAGCATATGTATTTGCGATGGGAGTACCCATCGCAATGCCAGTTAGTTGATAGCAAAAGGCCTCAATGAAGCAAAAACATTATTATTAAGTACAATGTCAAGTAATTCACATAGAGTTTCTATTTCTCTTCCTTTGAATTTACTATATTTACACAAAATATCCTTAATGGCATCAATACCATAGCCATTACGGATAACTGTAAAAAATGATTTAATATCTAATGTGACAAAAATACACAAACTCATCATTCTGTTGACAGACAAATAGCTTATTCAAAAATCACCTGTATCTTTAATATAACTTTTTACATAAACTAAAAATTCACTTAGTATAGATTGTAAATAAAGTGAAATTGGTTCAGTTAACCAAACCCTCCCAGAGACAATAGGGCTCATGGGAGGTGCAGTAGCTGATTTATGTATTTCAGGCAAACCATATAAGATAAGTGTTTTAGGACAAGGCACAGAAAAGTAATTCAGTAATTCAATGGATATGTCATTATTTGTTTGTAATTCAAACAAAATCATATTAACTTGGCTGATGCATTTTACCACATCACTATATATTATTAGTTTAAAGGTAGTTGTATCAGACAATAATTCATGCATAAAACTATTATAGTCAGCAGTATTCAATAAACAGCTCCCCCTCCTTTATCATCTTCTTTGATAATTATTTCATTATTCATTTCTAATTTCTTTAATGCTTCTAGTTCAGCAGCAGATACATTATAAAATTTCCTAAAATTGTCTTGTGCATATAAATTATAAAGTTGTTCACATATATTATGAAAGGCAGTGATAACCAGATTGCTTACTGGTATAAAGGCGCTGCTCTTTTTAAAATTCGTTAGAGCATGCATATATGAATCTTTATAAATTAATTTCAAGTTAAGATTCCTAGTAAAAAGTTTCAAGTCAGTAAGCACACTTACAATATTATCTTTCTGTGCAAGTATGAATTTTATAACTTTACTCAGTAATGAAATATCTGTTTCAGTCAATTTTATGTTAGATAAATTAAAAATAGGGCAGTCAGTGTTTTTTATCTCTTTACCCTGCTTCATGTTTGCAAGCATGTACTCGCCTCTCTCATTCTCTTCTGGGTGAAGGACCACCCTCTTGTGGTATCTCGATTCCGATTGGGTAGTTTCTCCAGTAGTTTCAGTTGGATCCCTGAGGAGGCTTGGCGAAAATCCTGCAGTTCATTTGATGGCTCAGCTACTACGCTAGACTCAATGGAGGTTTGGTGCAAGGAATCATTTTTATTGTTCAAAGCATGTCCAGCAGCTGAATTGTCAGGCTCATTGCTATTAGCATCTGCTCCATTAACTATATTGCTACAAGTAATTGAAGAGGAAAAATGGTCTATTTCATACGTGGACCCTTGTGGAGTTCGGTTATTACATTCTACAACTTCTCTTTTAGTAATATCTTTGGGCCAAGAGAAGATGTTACCCGAGTGAAAGTCATTAATATCTCTGTTGAGCTTATTTCTTTTTTGTTGCTCAAGTTTTTGGCAAAAACTGCCAGTCTCTCCAGCATATTATTATAGGTAATACTGTTATTGAAAGTAAGTAGTGCAGACAATTCACTCTCTAAATTACCAATCTCATCTTGCATACTTTTTTCTACATTCACAAAGAATTGATTCATTGGGGTCATGTAGTCTAACCCTAGTTTAATATTCAGTTCTTGCCACCTTTTTAAGAGTTCAGGGTACTTACTCCCATAAGATGGCATTTTTAGTACCGGTAAACCACGCAGAACCAAGCCCAAATGAAGATAAGCAGAGAAAGTAATCCATTGCCACTGCAACTTTTTAAAGGCTTGCACTTTATACTCTAAATGCTTAATACACTGCACACATGAATCTTCCAAAGAAGTAGAATGTGAAGACTCACCATCCGATGTAGTTTGTATGCCTTGTAAAAATGGATTAGCTCTTTCAGCTAGAATGTCACTTAATAATAAATTATTAGCAACAGTAATTGTTCTTCCTGCAATTGGCTGAGACATTTCAAAAAGACACTTACAGGATTTGCAGACACAACGGGAAACCAATAAAGAAGACAGAAACCTGTAATAAGCTCACCATTACCAATAGCAGTCGAAGAACAAATAAACCAAAACGGCAAAGTTACGTCCAAAGTTTAATGAAAAAACACAAAGCTTTCAGATTACTCCTTCTTTAGTGTGATAAAATGACATCAATATGTTCTGGCAATTAAAATAAGTGATAGCAATCACATGATGATAGACAGCCAACCAGATAACAGAATTAATTAAGTTAATTAAAACACTTCTTGTTAAAAAGCCAAGATAACTACATATACAAAAACTCTGATTAAAAATATAATTTTAAAAATAACTGTTTACGTTTCAGTACAGGTTTTATTGATACCACAGAATTAATTCCATATTTAAACTCTATAACAGAGTTTTTAAAGTTTGAAATGAGAACCTCGTCCACTGAAATACATTTTTTGGATGTACATTTAAGCTGGAATAGTAGAACTCTGGATACAAAAATATATAAGAAATCTGTGCACAAAAATAAATATCTACACAGAGAAAGTATGCATCCGAACTATACCTTCCAAGGCATAGTGAGGAGTCAATATTTTAGAGCTAGTAGACAATACTAATGATAGTGTTTATACAGAAAAAATACACGATATAGGAATTTCAGCAGAGAGGATATGATTATAAATTACTGACAGAAGAAAATAACAAAATACTTAGTCAGAGAAGCAGTAGAGCTAAATCTTATTTTTCAGCGTTGTGTTATACCACACATACTTTAAGAAATAATAACAATTACTTAAGATATACTACCACCTATAGTAGATGTACATCTGAAGTTAAAAAATAATAAATAATAATTGGGGTATTTTAACTGTTCTGCCTGAATTGAATACTACCATTCCATCACATCCTCTGTTTGCATATAAAAATTGTATTAACTTAAAAAATAAACTGTTATAAAGACATGCAACAAGATAAACAAAAATAAATTAGGTTTTAATAAAAAAGGTACTTTTCTCTGTATGAACTGTTCTGTATGTAATGTTATATATAAGAACAATACATTTGTGCATCCTACTACACATAAATTATATACTTTTTATGTACAGTTACTTGTAATGCAACTAATATAGTCTGTATAGCTAATTGCAATAAATGTCCTTGTTTTTATGTAGGAAAAATCTACTAGAAGGCTACATGAACTTATTATAGAACATAAATCAGAAATAAAAAAGGTCCATTTTAACTAATGCCATTGCTAAACACTGTGTTGATTTTGGAACCTCACATGCTTTTAGTTTTGGAGTTACTGATATATGTCCTATTAATATGAGAGGTGGTGATAAGAATAATGACCTTGAAATGAAAGAATACAGTTGGATTATTAAGTTACAGGCTGACTGTTTGCCTGGAATTAATTCTGTGGTATCAATAAAACATGTACTGAAACGTAAACAGTTATGTTTAAAATTATATTTTTAATCAAAGTTTTTGTATATGTATCTTGTCTTTTTAACAAGAAGTGTTTTAATTAACTTAAATAATTTTGTTATCCGGTTGGCTGTCTATCATCATGTGATTGCTATCACTTATTTTAAATGCCAGAACATTCTGATGTAATTTTATCACATTGAAGAAGGAGTAATCCAAAAGCTTTGTGTTTTTTCATTAAACTTTGGATGTAACTCTGCCGTTTTGGTTTATTTGTTCTTGGATGCATACATACCTCATGCTTCTCACATCCATTTCCAATCTAGCAGCATGGGGTTTGCACATTCAGTTCTTGGTCTTTGAGAGCTGCAGAAATAACAGAACAGAATACCTTTATGAATACCAATACTGACTATATCCAGCTTTTAACTCTTACAAGTAGTCCCTGTAGGTGGTTCTTGCACATCTGTGTGGTGCCCCCAATCCAACATTCTTCGATCCAATGTTTGAGGGTATCCCTCTTCCTCATCTGGAGGCCTCTGTAATGAGTCCTATATTGTTCACCAATGTGGGGTATACCAGTAGCAATGGTCAAAGCCTGAGCAAGACTATTCTATGCTTCTAACTTGTAATCTGAGCCACAATAGTCCCTTCGCAATAACCTGGGCCCATGTTCATTCACTAAGAGTTCAACAAACACTGGACTCCTGGACAACCCATCTTTGAGCACAGAATCTCAAAACCTCTCCACAAACATCTGCCATGCCTACCACAGATCAAGATCAATGTAGAATGATGTTTCCAGTCAGTTGAAGGTATTGACCTTACTGAAAATGTGCACTTTCTGGTTTTGCAACATTTGAAAACGTTGCATATTGCTTACCATTGTGCAAACATGGTACTCGAGGGTGAACACTGATGGGCAACATGTTTGTGTGATGGCCAATAGTATTACTTTAATGCAACTGGTTTATGTTTTTAGCTGTCCGGGTCCTGTCTGCTACCCTGGGTGTCCCATTCATCCAGTTTGTGCACTGCTACTCTATGCACAAAATACATAAGCGTAGCCAAACTTGTTTGTGCAAAGAGGCGCATTGCACAAACAGTGGACCCAACAAAAAAAATAAAACTGAGAAATAGTTGTAATGAGGAAATTCAAGCTACAACATACACAGTAGAAAGTAGTAGTACACATGAGATATGTCTACATAGATCTGGATTTCAACTCTCACTGCAATGCACCATCAGAAAATAGGATGGGTGCCTTATCCGTCTTTGCCACACAAACAGCTTTGCAGCAAGGAAAGGAAGTAATTCCTCACACAACCAAGAGCAACAGAATATATACTGATATCCAGGATTTAACTGCTATTTGTACATTTATTACAGTTAATATATTTGGATGAAGTGTACGTGCTAATCACACAACCTGTCATGATTATTGCTTGCAGATATACAGTTCTGTCTTACCATTCTGTGTTGCTTGGTCATTCTCTGTCTTGGCCTGGTCTGTTGGCAGCAGCAGCAGCATTGCCTGCAGCCTATAGCACATACAAATGGTGTTAAGCAGCAGCAGCTCCTAGCATTCTGTCTGTGGAGACTTTCTGTGTCTGTACACCACTACTTTTGAAATCCACATGAAAAACCAGCATGGAGTCTACATGGATGCTTTATATCTTGTTGAATACCTCCACCAGATCGGTTGATTAGCATGCAATTCAGTTGATTATGCTGTAATTAGCATCTCTGAAACACAGGCTAAGACAGATGCAATCCATTAATAATATACTCCATTATAAAAAGACATATTTGTAGCTAGACAAACTGAAGGTGAGGACACTTGTTACATGTTTGCACGACTTCACAGAAATGTATTTCTTCACAAGATATCTTTACAGAGGAGTATTGAACTTCAGGAGGTATGGCCCCATTTTGTCACCTACATACTGCATATGCTGGAATATATTAATGAATAATGTGAAGCAAAGACTTTTATCTGTAAGCATTAGTTAGACGTGTACTGATGGCATGGCCATGTTTTTCAAACCATTTCAGAGGTACACATGATTTTTCCATACATGAAAATAGAATGGTGTGTGATAAATATTTGCATATGTTACAGGGACAGGTCTTTTGAAATCACTTTTAGCATTTCAAAGATGGTTTATTAGCAAAATGGTTCACTTGCCTGCTCTTTGGTAGGCAAAGAAGAGTTACTGTTATGCCACAAACTAGAATGGACTATTCTTTTGGGGGGAGCAAAGCTGAGTTACTGCTATGGCACAAACAAGGATATGTTGCTCTTGCAACTCTTCTTGTTTCACATCCTGCCTGTTGTTAGTATTTTACATCTGTAGACTTTTTGTTTTTCCAGGGGTACTACTGACTTCCTACCTTTACTGTTTTATCTGGAAGCATTTACTTTGTAGTTATGTGATACTTATGCGTATTATCATTCTGTTATCTTTTAGGACACAAACAATGTCAGAAAGTCAGAGACCCCCATTCATTGATGTGGAAAACAATATTGTTGATGCTGTCTATCAACATGGGGCATTTCTGCTGGGAAGGGGTCAGCCCAATATGGCACACAGGCTACAATTATGGCAGCACATTTTTGAGAACATAATTTCTGTGGGTGGCCACAGCTGAACCTATGAACAGGTGCACCACAGGGCCAGTACCATGATTACCACTGCCCACAGGTGAGCAGCTGCAGCTGCCTGAGACCAAAGTGTAACCAGGTGAGGGCCTGCTACAGAACCACCTCTTAACCCCAATGAAGAGTTCCTGGTGAATATCCTCCAACAATAGAGCTTACAGCAGAGCAGACCACAGCATGTCCTTGATGTGGCCTCCACTCTTTCTGAATCCCCAAGAGGATCTTCCAAGTAGGCTTTGTTATATTACCAGTTGAGTATTAAAACAATTGAAATAAATGCTACTGCTGTGTCACATGTCTTTTTTGAAGGGGGATTGAAGATTGCTACAGTTATAAGCTCAGTTTGGAAATGTCAGCCACGTTCTTGTTGAAAGTAGAGTTAATGCAGATATAGAGGAGTACATGTATTACCCCCTGTCTTACTTTTAAATGTGATGATGTTGCCCTTACCTTTTGCTAAACTTCTTTCAGGACCATCAGGAATCCGGCAAGATATGCCTCCTGAAGATGGTAAGCCAAATAAATTTATGTCAGTACTGCACATCAATTTAAAGACATATAATAATATGTTATTTTGGGCCTGCTGTGTGTATTGCTGTACTGTCTGTAATAGTGGCAGCACTGTTAGTTGTTTAGCATATATTGCACCATAGTAGTCTAGCTATTAATGTATGCATGTGTTTCTTCCTTTTTATCACAGGTGATCATAACAGTGGTAGTGTGGACCCTGTGCAACCTGATGTCAGTGTCTCAGCAGACACTGATGTTGATGATGCTGGCCAAACTCAGTAATGGTCCGGGGGTGCAGACATTGAATCTGACACAGAGGTTGACATCCAGTCACCCCCTTCCTTTTCCCTGGACACAGCCAGTAGGCCTATGCCTACCCAATCCACTGAGGCCACAGATATTGGACAGGTGGACATCAAAGATACTGATCAGGGAAGTGTGGCTACTGTGGCTTCAGTGCCTATTGACTGTGGCTATAGCCAAAGTGTGGATGAGGTGCCACACAGGAGGGTTAATAGAAGTTCTCGGAGGGGGCCTGCTGTCCATCATGCACCTGGTGCAGGTGTCTCTTCCCATGTCACTCAATGTATGTTTAGGGGCATCATGGAGGCACAGGTATGTTCAGAAAGGCACTGTAAATTAATGCTCAAGGTTGCAGATGTGGCATAGTCTAACATGAGTGACTACCTTCACCATATTTCCAATGCAATGGATCAGATGAATAACACATTGGAATGAGCAGTATCTGTGAAGGAACATCTGCTGGGAGGGGAATGGTGTCATTGTGGGCATAGGTCAGCCACAACATCTGCTGATAGCCAATGTGGCCATGCTCAATCACACTGCCATAGTGGAAGTACTTCCACTGGTCTGTTGGTGAGTGTCCTGTCCACAACCAGATGTGGCAGGCCATGGGGTCATGGTCCTGGGCATTCCCATGAAGGGAGCATGTCCAGCAGACATCAGTCATATTCAGGTAGCAGCACTACATCTGACCCTGGGTGTGGAGGTGCCAGTGCAACTCCTGACAGAGCCAGTTCTCATGGTTGGGGACCACAATGATGAAATGCCAATTCTACCATGCACGTCTCACACCTGTCCAACATACCAAGATGTAGAGCTAGCACTGAGCTTGGCTATGCTCATGCAGACTCTCACATGCCACTTTCACATGGACGACCCCTACAGGCACACACACAGCAGTTACATGCCTGCTTCCCTTTCTTACTCACACTCACTGACCAACGTTTTGTGTCAGCCTAGGCCTCCTGCCCTCCCCACCACACAACACCCTGTGCAAGTGATGATAACTGTGCCATATCCCTATTTTCTCTCATTTGGATTCAGGGATACAAAAGCTTTCTGTCTGATGCACAGGGCGCATAGCTACATTAGTGCTTAGTATATCTGCATTTGTGTTGTTGAACTGATAATTGTACCTGCCACTTGTATTTGTCTTGCCAAGTTATACAGTGGATAGCATCATCATTTCATTACTTTCTAGTATATTCTCTTGTAATGGTTGTGAAGTCAGAAACTGCAATGTGTCACATTACTTTCTAACGTTTCTCTTTAATGATTTTCCAGTGCATATGTATACCTCTATAAGTGTAACCTGACACCCACTCCCCCGATGTCCTCATTCACTGTTGCCATCCATTGAAAACGAAGACTGTGGAAGTTCTTACACAAAATGAACATCCCTACATGGTTAAAATTTTGGGGGATTCAGCATTTTTAATGAGTTTTGACCTCATTTGCATCTTCACCATGCTGACAGCCCTGAATCTACATGGTAGGTATGCATGTAGGCAGGGAAACTGCAGAGGAGCCCAATGTTGTAAACACAAAGGAGGGTATTACTTTCCTATATATCAGCACAGATGAATACAGTTTTTGATAAAACTGTCTGTATTCCATCAGCTACGTAGTGCATATGCTTACATGACCTGTCTTCATTAGTTACAAATATATTCTTCATTTGGGGGTGGCGGAGTGAAGGTGCATTTATGTCATGGCATTTACCAAGGAATTGCTGTTATTGTTAATCTACTTTCCTAGCATCTGCCATATCTAATCATGTCATAATGTGGGTAGTGTTACATGTTACAGTCAGTCCTGTACAAATGTATTTCCATGTGGACTCCTTTCCATGGCTGTATTCAGAAATTTTCAAATACATAGGCAACACGAGCACTGAGTCTACATGGTTGCTTTCCAGCTTGTTGAATTGCTCCACCATGATGGTTTGCTTCATTAGCATACAATTCAGCTAAATATGCTGTAAATTGCATGCCGTGTTTGCAAGTGAGTGTGTGCCGCTACGAAGAGTTTATTGAATCTAAAATTTTTTGCAGCCGTGTGTGCATTGCGGTGGTAAAAATACCTCTGTAGGCTTTATTGAATTCCCCCACTACTTATTTTTCTTATCAAATGTTTGACATCTAAGCATGAATTCTGGTCTCAAAGGCTGACAGTGATAATAAGATATTCTGTAATTACATCCAAAATTGAAAGGGGAATTGTGGATGTAACGTGTTGTCAATAAAACTGAAGTGATCACCCACAGGCACAGGATATAGTAAATCTGCTTGCAAAACACGATTAATAATCAAAGAAATATATCAAAGTCTACAAATACAAGGAGCGATATCTGTTAAATAACTACAGTCATCATATCTGCTGCCAGAAGTAAAATAAAAAAAAATTAAGTTTCATGCCTGTCTCCATGGTGCAGAAGAATAAAACCCTGACTGTGACCCAAGCAACAGAGTTTGATAAATAGTTCCAGCAATGAAGGAGTTAGGTACAGAAGGAGAAGAGTGAAGGGGAATGGCCTACTCACCTCTCCTGGCAGGGGACAGGGAAACCATCTCCAGTCCTTTGGGGTTGGAGGGTATGGCTGTCTGAAGTCAACATGCCTTGTAGAAGTAAGAGTGCATTCATCATGGACAGTCCACTGTCTGGCCCCTTCCTTCTCACAGATGAGTGCATGCAGGAATGTTAAGGCTGAAAAAACCAGAGCGGTGCTTCCATAATGATACCCCTCTCAGACAGCTCTTGTGTAATGAAGAGGCCATGACTTGCTTATTTGGCTTGCATGGAGTTGATGAATGGAAGGCAGCAGGGAGACATAAGCAAACAAAAAAACTCAAGTTTCATGGGCCCAGATTATATATCTGCTGTTTGTCTATACAGAAGCAAAAAATATAACCTCATAGGAATCATGTTAAAATAAACGATAGCACATAGACTCAACACTAACCTATTGCAACAGGGTGTAGTGTTACCAGTTCACAAACAGGGTGCAGTCATAGCAGAGCCAGACAATATTAGATCCCTCTGTCTCATCACTATTTCAAAAATACAGATAGAAACATAAAATAGAAATGAGACGTGGGATATATTTCTGTAAGGCATACAGCACTACCACTATGGTTTTGTCAAGAGATGATGTTGCCATTTGAATCTTCTGGCTTTCTTTTAAGAGGAAGTAACAGTACTGGCTGAATAGTATATATTAAACTTTGCTCTGCTGTTTTGACAGTATTTCACATAAAGAAATTACTGTCAGAAACATTTATGTGTCAATATGCCAGCCTTGGGATAAACACTGGTTAAGCTACAGAACACAATAAGATACCTGTATATCCTGAGGTAAGATACCTGTATATCCTGACAGTTATTTGCACTGTGGATACATCTATGTGAACTAACCTTCTCAGATATAAAAGTAGGAAATGAGCAATTGATAACCAAATTCTGTTAATGGGTGCAGACATTACAGAACCGTGTGTAGTAGTAAATACCTCACCTTTAATGTCATTCACTGTAGCATACAAAACTTGGCAAAAAGGGCATAAATTATGATTACAAAATAAATAATAAAAATGACACAATCATAAAATATCTAGGGATTTCTTTAAAAGGTTAGCCAGTGTGTATCTACCAAAATCAGAAAAGTATATTATGTAGCTCATCTAATTTTAATTCCAAAGGGTGTATCTGATCACTCTATGATGATCACTGTACAACTATGCATTTTACTGATCCAACACTGAATACAGCACTACAATGTATAGTCACTGAACATGCCACCTGAAATATCTGGATAAGGTAAAATTTCCTTACTTGAAAAAAAATATAGAACTGAAAAACTTAGACTAATGGAAATGCTTCAAGGACTGTCATTATGGGTTGTTAGGTGGTGGTCTCTGCCTGGTGTATAAGGTGATGTATTATTTGGTTCTATTTGAAAATCTGTGCCTAGAATATACCACTGGACTAGCAACATCAGAAAATATGACAGGTACATTACACACACACATTACAAGATAATGGACTAAGCATGTCCTTAGTATCAGAATTATTCATCAATTTGTTTCAACAATAATTTTGATATGTATATGAGAAGTAGAAAATATAAAAATGCAACAATAACAACCAAGATTCTTCAAGGCCAGTAGATGGTCATAAGCTTGACAACTGAACTTGCGAAGCTATGAGCCAATACCTCCTGTGTAAGAAGATAAAATGTTTTAGACTGGCCACAGATACAGTATACCAAATATTGTTTAAGAAAGCTGCAAAAACGTATCTCACATGCTACTGTCTCCTATATCTACATTGTATTTATACATATCAACTCCATGTTCATGCAGCATCATACTGCCTAGAGAGCAATGCCAAATGTGGGAATCATGCACAATGTCAAAGTTCCACGGGAAAAAATCAGTGATAACCTATTCACACTGTACTACAAATTTCCAGGCAACTCACAGAGTTATAGTCTCTGGTTCTTACTTATCACATTTTGTCTTCTTTTTTATTTAAAATGTGTTAAACATGATTGAGCACTGATCCAAGTGTACCATTTTCACTCCAGCTCAAGAAATACTGAAGAATGGATAATAATAGGAGGTATACATAACTAATGTAAAGTAAACATAAAAATAAACCATTTTCAATAATAAGAAGCAAAACTTACAGTAATTGTTATGATTTAAAGATAAGACATTATATAAA
>NC_056725.1:422624797-422644797 GCF_019279795.1 Protopterus annectens
TCGGTTCCAATCCTTAGTCCTGGCTCGGCCATTACACAGCTCATGCCAGTCAGAAAACTCATGAGTTAAGACTCTACCCACAATGCCCCTCTCTCCATTACTTCAGATTGAGTTGCGGCCAAATAGTACAAGCAGAAGAAAGATATACATAGGTAGAAGCCATGTCCAAGGTGAAACCTATATGTTCCCAGAACAAGAGTCTGATCCTCCAGAAATCTTTAGGAGGGGGAAGGAGGGTGGGATGTCAAGAATAAATGAAGAGCGACAACACAGATGGAATTTTATGGTGAGTACATAACTTCTTTATCAGATGTTGTTAATCTTCATTCATTCTTGATGGATGGGACAAAGTTATGGGAGGATATTCCTGAAAATCATAGAGCCAAAGGATTCTCTTCCCCTGGAGACCATATCCAGGTTGCAATGAGTGATAAAGATATGTGGAGTAGTCCATCTTGCAGCTGCACATATCTCATCCATGGACACCCTGGAATGGAAAAAGCTGACATGGCTATTGATCTGATAGAATGTGCTTTTACAGATGCAGATAACTTGTGGTTGTTATGATTATAAATGAAAGTAACACAATCTCTTAGCCATCTTGATAAGGTAACTTGGTTTTCCCAGTTAGACTTGAAAAGGAAACAAATAACTGGTCCGATTTTCTAGACTCCTTAGGTCTGTCAAGGTAGAAATGTAATTGTCTGTGAACATCTAGTAAATGCAAGCAATGTTTACCTTTATTGGAGAAAATGGGGAAGAAAATGTGAAAAATCAATAGAAGAAAGGAAGGGTTGCATCTCAATGAAACTCTATCCTTATGGAAAAACAGATATGGGGTTTCACACATAATGCTTGAATCTCAGAAATGCTCCTAGCAGAAGTAATGGCTACTAGAAAAAGAGTTTTCCACAATAGAAATGTGAGATGGCAAGTCACTGCTGGTTCAAAGGGTGAGTACCAAGGATTGTAAAACCAAGGTCAGATCCCATGGAGATATAGAGTCCTTGAATGGGGACTTTAGATGCAAGGCACCTTAAAGCAAAACTTTGCATAAGCATTGAGAAATTAAAGAATGGTCATCGTAGCCATTGTGGAAATAAGAAATGGCCACTAACTGAACTTTAATGGTGGCAACAGAGGCTCCTTGATAAAAAAGGAAGCTAATAATTCTAAAACTTTCTCAACAGGAGCTGAAAAGGGGTCTAGATTATTTGTACAGGCCCAAATAGAAAATCTCTTCCATTTGCTAAGATAGAGTTTCCTGGTGGATGGTTTATGAGAAGCCAGAAGACGTTTTTGTACTGGGGAAGTTATATTACTCTGCCTGTCAACTAATGAAATTGGAGGAACCAAGCTGTCAGCTTGAGATTGTGAAGGCTGGGGGGCACCAGTCCCTTTAGGTGAGACGGCAGGTCTGGAACTGTATCCAGAATCTGTGGGCAGTGAATCAGGTGAGGCCAAAGAAATGGGAACCAGACCTGTCAGGGCCAAAAAGGTGCAATGAGGATCGCTTTGCTTTTCAACCTTTGGGCTTTCTTCAGAAACCGGGGAATGGGGGAAAAGGGTGGAAAGGCATAGAGAAGACCCGACAGCCAATTGAGAAGGAGAGCATCTCTCTGGGACTCCACCTGAGGAGGGATTAGGGCAAAATAACTGTTACATTTGTTGCTCATAGGGGAAGCAAAGAGGTAGCAGCAAGGCTGGCCCCATCGATGAAACATTTTCATTGCCACCTAGGGATTGAGAGACTACTCATGAGGCAGGAAAATGCATCTGCTCAGTTTGTCCACTATCACATTGGAATTCCCTAGGATATGAGTTGCAACTAGAAAGCGGATGGAAGATATCGCCCATTACCACATTCTGAGAGCTTCCCAGCATAGGAGGTAAAATCTGGTTCCACCCTGTTTGTTGATGTACCAAACCACTGACATGTTGTCTGATTGAATTGCAACTGTTCCCAGAGGGAGGGCAGATTGAAAGGCTTACAATGTTAAGAGCACTGCCCTTAATTCCAGGACACTGATGTGAAAATTGGTCTTTTGTGGAGACCAAGTGCCTTGGACTGTTCTCCCCAGGTAATGCCCCCCCCCACACCCAATCTGGGAGGCATCCATGGTCACTATGGCCTTGGGCTGAGAGGGAATAAAGGGACGGACCAGAAGAATTTCCTTTGACTGCATCCACCAGGACAGATCCTTCTTGCAGTTACTTGTTATTAAAATGGGATAAGTCATCAAATGTGTTAGGATGGATCATTGTGCAGCTAACAGACATTGAAGTAGCCTCATGTGAAATCTTGTCAGAGGTACTAAGGCAATGGTCCCTGCCATAGACCCTAAAGTTTGGAGGACAAGAAGAGCAGGGTCTTTGTCTTTGGACATGATCCATTGTACTTAATACCTTATCTTTTGTAGTCTGTGAAGAGGGAGAGAAGCTACACAAGAGATTGTATCGAGGCGAGCTCCTATAAACTCTAGATTTTGTGTTGGAGTCAGCTGGGATTTTTCTCTGTTGACTGTGATGCCCAAAAAGTTGAAAAGGTGCAGGATGAAATTTGTAGCTTGAAGCAGTAGACACCTGGTGGGGATGATGAGAAGCCAATCATCGAAATAAGGAAACACCCAGAATCCAGGTAGTCCCAAGTGAGCTGTGACTGCTTCCATACATTTGGTAAACACTCTGGGGTATGTGATGAGACCAAAGAGCAGCACTCTGAACTGGAAATGACTGGTTCCTAGTCGAAAGCTGAAAAATCTTCTGGAGTGTTTGTCCATTTTTATGTAGCAGTACACGTCTTGAAGGTGTATAGAGCGCATCCAATCATTTTCCTCTAGAAAGGGAAGTATAGACTGAACTGTGACCATCTGGAATTTTGTTTGTTGAATGAACTTGTTCAGAAGACAGAGATCCAGTATTAGGCTCCAGTCCCCTGTCTTTTCTGGCACTAAAAAAAAACATTGAGTTAAATCCGGATCCTATCTGGTCTGGTGGGACTTCTTGGATGATGTTTTTTTTTTTGCAGCTTTTGAATCTCCAAGGCTGCTTAGTCCCTCTGATTGGGTGGTACATTGGGGACTTTTCTTTGTGATCTTGGAAAAAGAATAAAGGGGATATGATAACTTCTGATAATGATTTTCTGCACCCAATTATCGGAAGTTATTTGTCACCAGGCTGTCGAGTGCAGGGAAATTTGTCCCAAACTGCTTCCAGAGGCAATTAATCATGCCTCCTTTCAGGATCTCTGGTAGGGTTGTCCAGAGAAGGAGTCCCTGGAGCCCTGATTTCACAGGCTACCTCTGCCACAGGATTGGTGTCTTCCATTAGAGCTTGCACCTCTGCCCTGAGGGGAGTTACCACCATGTGTGTCTTGAAAAGGCCCTTAGGACTTCTTGAACCACATCTTCCCACTCCTCTGATTCCTGGAGTAGGATTGCTGAGGAGTAGAAAAATGAATGCCCACAGCAGAAAGGGTGTTTCCATCTTTTTCGCACCTAGCTAGTGTGTCTTTGACTTTGGGGCCAAACAAGGATGTTCCTTCAAAAGGAGCATTGATGAAGGAAGACTTGAAAGGCTCCACAAACTCACATAAATGGATCCATGTGTGATGCCTTATGGCAATGCCTGAACCCGCAGCTTTGGTCATCCCCTTGGCTGCATGTGTGATGAGCTGCACAGATGAGTTTGATATAGACTCCAGGGTGGCCAGCTGAGAGGCAACTTTATCTCACACCTCATCAGACACAGCTCCAGTGAGGGTATCCAATATTTGTTAATCAGATCCCTCTGGAGTGTAGTAAAGTGTACCATGAAATTCAAGGACCTTAGGGTGAATGTCAATGAAGCATAGACCTGATTTCCAAATCTGTCCATCGTCCTAGACACTCTGTTAGGTAGGTGGACAGTGGGACTCTCATCGGCAAGTTCCTTCTTGGTGGCCAGTGCCACCACCATAGTATCTACTGCTAAACGTTTTGCCCAATATTGGTGATCTTTGGGTGCTGATAAGATTTTGTCTGGTCTCTGGAGAATGGGCTCTATGGAATCAGGGGCCTTCCATGCCCACTGCACAATATCAATTTAATGAGGTTGTCAGTGGGAAGAGTCACCCAGGAAGTAGATGGGAGAGCACCAAAGGCTTGAAAGTACACAGATTCCTCAGAGGATGGGACTTTGGGCTTCCAGACATCTTAAGGGGGTGACCAGGTGGAACTCTCCCCCTCATGGAAGTCCATGTCTTTTGTGGGAGATTCTTCTGGGGAATCTAATTCCTCTTGCACATCTTCTTTCAGGGTGTTTCCTTAGTTGGAGTCTTTGAGGAAGACTCTGAAGAAATATTGCCCTGTACAGGTGTAACTTGCAGCTTCAGTGCTCACTGTCCTGACATGGAAGATGGTGGCAGCTCTGGGCCAGGAGATACAGACATGTGACACTCCAATACAGAAGGGACTAACTGAGAGCCCACAGAGGCTAATGCCCTCTCCATGACCAGGAAGGTAGGTCCCCTGAAGAGGGATGGGCGCACACAACCAAGAAAGACAACCTCAGAGCTGAGGTTGCACCCTGCTCCGAAGGGCCACCATCTAAAACAGGAGCTGGGGAACAGCCCGCAACTGTCAGGGCTCTGAGAGTCAAGGATGGCTTGGAATAAAAAACATAAACTGATCCATAACCCTAGGAACTGACAGCCGAGCTATGGTCCCTAGAATCTACTGGTTCTGAGAGAACTGAAGATGTCAGAGCAGTCCCTGGAGCCAAAGAGGGAGTGCCCATTGGTACCAGGACAGCTGGAACTGAGGAAATCAAAGTGGTGGGCTATAAGCCTCCTGAGGAGGTCAGAGGAGGAAATTCCGTAGGAGTCCTAGGAGAAAAACCTAACTCCAGAGGGGAGAGAGGTCTATGAAGGGACAGGAAAACCCCTGGGTGCCAAAAGCTGATCCACCAACCTCACAATGTCTACCTCGGAAAGATTCATAGAAAATCAAACAGACATCTTTGAGGGAGATTCTGGTTTTTCCAAAAAAGGACTGGGTAGCTGACCCACAAAGGGGTCTATGGAAGGCGACTACCTTGTCCTGGGAACATGCAATGATTCAGACTTTGGCACCAAAGTGGTGGGCAGAGTCTGCTGCAGTGCAGATGGGGAAGTTTGTACCAACTGGAAAACTAAAAGAGCCAGTGCTGACACCAGCACCAAAGCTGTTGGTGCCATGACAGCAGTGGTCGGTGCCAAAGGTTCTCATTCCGATAATTTTGGTACCTTAGTCCTTGGTTCCAAGGAAACTGATGGGACCAAAGACTTGTGTTTCTTAGTCTCTGGTGCCATATGAGAACTTGGCGCCGAATGACTCCTCTTTTTGGAGTAATTAGATTTTGAGGAGGGAGGATCTGACTTGGACAAAACTTCTTCAAAAGAAGATTTTAGCATCCCTTTTAAAATGAACTTATTTTGTCTTTCTACCAAGGCCCTGGTACTAAAGGCCTGGCAGATTGAACATTCTAGATCCAAATGGGGTAGACCCAAACAATATACACAAGAGCAATGCTCATCTGAATTAGGCATCTTTTGTCCACAGTCTTCTTGGCAGTGCTGAAAACACAAAGTGCCCTTTTGCTTTTCTGCCATTTTAACAGTAGAAGAAACTATAGGAAAAAAATCACAGACATGCACACAAAGGAGAGATGAAAATTCTACCAACAAAGGTAGAAAGAAATACCAAGATAGGTAAGACAGAAAAGAAAGGAAATACCAACAATGGTAATATGCAGCTACCTTATGAGGTAAGAAAGGGAGAGGGGGAAGGTTACCAGCAATGGTAACAAGGATATCATGAGGTATTAAGGGTAGTGAAGCACAAAACACTCAAAAAAAAAAAATATATATATATATATATATATATATATATATATATATGTTGTGCCTTTCGGCTTATCCCGGTTAGGGGTCGCCACAGCGGAACTCCGGTCCGCTAATGTTTGGTAGTGGATTTTTACGTACCGAGTTAACAGCCCTGATGCACAACCTTCAATGAAGGCACGCTCATTCACGCATGTTTCCACACAGAAGACGCTCTAGCTGAGAATCGAACGGGACAACGTCTTGCTGTAAGGCGACAACGCTACCGCAGCACCACTACCATGGGATATATATATATATATATATATATATATATATATATATATATATATAAAGAAAACTAATAAGTAATAACTATAGAAAAGACAGAGAGTTATCAAAGGAAGATCAATAAATTTGACTTAGCTGGAGAGTATCGGCTGATGCGTCTTGCTATCAGAGCGGCAAATGAGCTCTGAGGTAATGGAGAGAGGGGCATTGTGGGTAGAGTCTTAGCTCGAGACTTTTTTGGCTGGCATGAGCTGTATAATGGCCGAGCCAATTCCAAGGATCAGAACCGAGTCCCCTTTGTCAAAAATGAATGAAGATTGACAACATCAGATGGATAATGTTTGGTGAGAGATTGACATGTGCAATCCAATTCAAACTCAGATTTATTTAAGTGCCTATTAACTAAGCACTTTAAGAATAAAATAAGGCTAACTCTCACAAACAAAGTTAAAAAAAAGTTATGCTTTCAGGGAGCACTTGAAACTGTCAGGCATCAGGATTATCCATAACCTCTCTAGCAATGAGTTCAAAAGACATGCCCACTGAATATTCCCCAGAGGAATCTAACTGAAGAAAAAAAGAGTAGCGGTAGGATGATACTATCAGGAGAGTTCCATAAAATAAGGGAAACCCAAACTGTGAAGGGCAGTCTAATCTAGGACAAGGACTTTGTAGGCAAGATGAGATCAACTAGGCAGCCAGTGCGATCTACACAGCATGTAATATTTTGGTAAGTGGACACCCTGGTAAGTAAGATAAGCTAAGGTCGTCAAGTTCAATGGTTAGTAGCCCTGGGTAAAGGGGCATTCAGTAATACAGCCATGAGGAAACCAGTGCATAAACAACCATAGGCAAATCAACTAATGGAATAAGATGCTTATTTTGGGAGATATTCCTCAGATGATAACAAGATTTGATGTCCTTAAGAGTGAAGTGAATATCATATCTTGGTTACTCAGCTTCAACAAGAATTCTAGTTTCCCAACACTGTAAATGATGTCTGGTAAAAAACTGGGGCAGAAGTATTTTGAATAATCATGTAAATTGCTATCCCATTCATCCTGCTGTTACTGAGTGTATTGAGTCTTACTCAGTTATCAGTCATCCAACTGCATATGCATTTCAAGTCTGAAACAAGTTTGTTTAAGACCACCAAAGAGCCATGAGGGAAAGGGAGCTGGATGTGTGTGTCATTAGCATAAGAATGCAAATTTAAATCTCTCTTTTAACTAACATTTCATAATGGCAGCATATATATATATATATATATATATATATATATATATATATTGAGAGAGAGAGAGAGAGACTTGGAATACTGAAACAGGTAACTGCAAAAACAGGAATGCAGGCAAGAGGGCTTGAGGTACTCACACAGTAGTAGTTTCCAAAGTTTATTCTGCAGACTTTGCTTCAAACAAACAATAAAACAATAAAAAACAGTAACCATAAAGCGCTTTTCGTCTCACCCCTTAGTGAAACTTCATCAGACAGTTGCAACAAGAATGTTTCAAACAGTAAATACAAATTCAAACCACATCAACTTCCTCCAAGCAAAAGACAAACCCGCCCCCAAGGTAAGCAGGAAAGAACAATTAACCCATTGTATGCTTCTTTAAAAATCCAGCTTCTTGTAAAACAAGTATGTATGCAGTAAATATATTTGTATATGTGTAAATATAAACATAGCTCATCAGTTCGAAAACACTCTTAAAAGACCTTTTAAAAGTATATTCAGAAATATTTAAAAACCATGCTAACATTAAAACCAATAGTTAAGATAACAGTAAAAAGTGAGAAGTCAAGAATGAAGTGTAAAATTGAAAACAGTATAAAATAAAATACTTTACCATTGTGTGAAAAAGTATTAAAATCTTAAATAGCTTTCAGTAGTAGTTAATAATGACAGTTCTAAAAAGTAGGATGAAGAAATATATAATAAAACACTTATATTAGCCCCATGTTGTCTGAATTTAAAACCATCAAGCTAAAAAGCTATAAAGACTGGAGCAGAGAAAACAATCCTGTAAAGGACGTCCAGTGAATATGATAAAAGGTGGAGTAAGAGTGTACACATTCACTTAAACAACTCTAAATGCAGACACATTCATGTATAGATAACAACTAAGTGAATGTGAAAAACCATGTGTATGTATAAACATGTATATAACTAAACAAGTACATTTTTGACTATTCAGATAAATATTTAACATAACCTGTTTATGCAAAAAATGTGAAACCTTTCTTGCAGGCTGAAGTGAATAAGGTATACACACACACACACATATATATATATATATATATATATATATATATATATATATATATATATATAGTAGGTAAACAATAATGGGCACAGGAAAAAAACTTCAGTACCCTGCAAATCAGGAGGAAGTCTGAGGGGGAATTAACTCCAGACTCAACCTTCAGCATATGACAAATGAAAAGGAAGCAAACCACTGACTTAACAGTACCTGAGATACCACAACAGTGGGTCAAATGGCTAAGCAAGAAATCACAGTCTGTTGCATCAGATGCAGAGCAGACGTCTAAAAACACCAAGAAGGAATAACAATGCTGATCATTTGCTGTTAGGATGCTTATAGATCTCACTAACACCCAAAAAGATGTCCGGTTTCGTGTAGATGACTTTCTCAAATATCTTACCAACAAAGTGAAGACTTGAGATTAAGTCTAAAACTGTCAAGTTTGTCATCATCCAGTCCTGACTTCATGAGAAAAAAAGAGTAACTCATGCCCCCTTTAGATTTATATGGAAAAACTCCAGTCTTGAGGGACAGAGTGGTAATCTGATAAAGGACTGTTCCCAAGACATTCAAACAAGATATAACTAACCTTGTTGGACAAATATTCCTTTCACAGGTGGTGAGGAGCATACTGGGAATGAGTGTAATGAAATCCTCATTATCAGGGATGCCAAACTCAGACTAGTACCAGGACATTCTGTTCTGAACTGAACACCTGCAAGACCCTGCAAGAGTACCTGGCCCAACACTTGACCTGATGGAGGTTAGTTTAGAAGCAAAATATCTAGCACCAACTCACTTTCTTCATCTGTCAAAAAAATGGCAAAAGAAGACAAACACCACCTGAAAGAGTGCAGCTGGATCATTTGCTGTGACTGAGATTTCCCAGTAAAGAAATAGAGACTTCTATTGGGTAACCTGAGCTTGAAAGTTAGAATAATGTTCAGCTAATAATAATAGCATGTTCTTGAGATGGCAAGTACAATGCCACCTCTGTTGTAACCTTTGGCCCATTCATCCTAGATCATGAATTACAATATTGTACCATGGCACACATGGAGCAAGGTGATCAGGATGTTTATAACTCGGGGCCAATCGATCTAGTAATGATCATAAAGACATGGTTGTCAGCATCTACTACCTGAACTCCTGCAAGTTGTAATGGATAGCAGAAACCTAGGAATTAGACCTTAGATGATTTAGGCTCCCACAAACCATCAATGCCTGGTTTGGTGGTACCATCCTAGGTTGGTTTACTAAAAAGCAAATCGGGTTATGATCAAACCATGTGACCAGCTTCACCTCCAAGTTATTGTTCGTCATGCCCAGTTGGAACTTTATATACACTTTATATACAACATATGCCCATACATGTATATATAAATATATATATATATATATATATATATATATATATATATATATATATATATATATATATATATATATATATATATATGTGTGTGTGTGTGTGTGTGTGTGTGTGTGTGTGTGTGTGTGTGCTGTGGAGTAAATTGCCTGAGCAGACCTGAATCCATGCGTAATATATATAAATTCTTTAACAAGAGTCACAGTCTCCTTATCCAGCCATATAATGAAGTCACCCATAATAACACATCTAGGTAATTGTAACATGGAGGAGATCAGGAAAACTGTGAACTCCTGATAGAACATCCTCTGCATTATCTGGTGAATAGTAGATAAGGAAGTACCGACAGAATACACTAGCTGCCATATCATATTTGAAAGAGTTGGCAGTCCCAGCAGTAACCTCCTTCAACCCAAGGGAGCAGTGAAAAAACATGGCAACTCTGCTGTCAGATCTATTAGATCCATAATGTTGCAAATATCAAAAGCCCTGCTGGCACAATAGCTGTAAGAATGTGTCCATAGTTGATATTGCCCTAGGTTTCGGTAATAAAACTAAGCTCACTGTCTTGGAATAGGTCTGATATGACAGCAGAAATGTTCTTGCCTGGCCTGGCATTTTAACACTGAATCTTAACTGGTGTTGCAGGAGAACAGGCCCCCATTACCTTCCCCTGATTAAAAGCAGGGTCTATGGTTAGGTTGAAAGATTGTGCCATGAGCCTTATCAACACACCTTACCTATTGTGAACAACAACCAACACTGGGATCAGGCCATGCTCAAATCTACTGTGATCGGATTACTGACAGTGACAAACTCCTGCCCTGTGCCTTCCGCAAATATCAAAGCCATGGCAAGTAATAACAACACCAGCAGGCAGTTGTGGTGGAAAAATGTCTGAAAGCAAGCAATACGTCTCTGTC
This sequence comes from Protopterus annectens, assembly GCF_019279795.1. Taxonomy (NCBI): domain Eukaryota; kingdom Metazoa; phylum Chordata; order Ceratodontiformes; family Protopteridae; genus Protopterus; species Protopterus annectens. The sequence goes on from NC_056725.1 coordinate 422,635,487, forward strand.
ATAGGTTCATAGGTGTTTACTAAGCTAATGACCACAAGGGCCTTTTTAAGCATAGCCATGCATCCTAAATCTCTGACAAGTTCTGATACCTTTGATAAGTGTAAGTATGGGCCTGGGAGATGAACCATTTACAGGTTACCTATTTGCATTAGAGACGTGCCAAACCAGGAATGAATTTCTGGTTTCCCATCCAGTTGCCAAGTTGCACTTGAACTGGATTAGGGAGGAACTCTGCTTCACATGGATGGGGCCTGTTCCATAGACAGGGTAGTCTCTGGGATAAATAAATAAAACTCATGATCAGATACTGAGAAGAGCCAGAAAGAGGTAAATAGAAAAGTAAGATAAAATACCAGTGGATATTGAAAAATAACAGAACTGATAACTGTACCAAAATCATAAATAAAACCCTGAAATGTGACATAAAGCAATACAACAGAATCAACATTAATTTTACATCATTAAAGCACACAAGCAACATTAAATAAAAGTAAAAATAATGCTGAACTGGATAATAAATAAAGTAATCAGAAAGCATCTGAACATGTAGTTTTATGAAAAGGGAATGCCAACAGAAATGTTAAGGTCCAAAGGTGCAAGATAACATGTTATATTGTGTTCGAGGTTTGAGTCAAATTTTGATTTCATATAGATTTTAGTTCAGGACAATGTCATAGAAGTAGGAAAACTACAACAAATGCAAAGCCAGTTAAAAATATTATAAATGAGTAGTTAAATAAAGAACCGGAAGTATGATGCCACAGCTTACAGTAAAACAAAATGGCCACCCACAAAATCAAGATGATGTACAAAGGAAACTTGGTTGAAGCAGTAAAACAAAATAAGACCAAGTCCTCACTAAAGCACTAGCTGTGAAAAGCAGCCTAACACCAGTGGAGAATGAAAATGTCGCACCATTAGTAAGGGCTGGAATATGATGTATAGAACATGTCCTTATGTTAAAAGCAGTAGCATGGAAATGCCTGGCAAAAGTGCAGGTAAATGGAAGAAGCTGAGACTGAAACAGCCAAAAGTGGTAAGATCACACACTGGAAATACTCCAGTGCTGATGTCTCAAAATCCAGAAGACTGGTAATTAAGCTGCAGTTAAAATATACTGAAAATGCATCAGTTTTAATTTGGAAATGAACTGCAGCAAATATCACCTTAGAAAGTGCCACATCCTTGACAATAGGAACTCAGAACTCAAACCATTGTACACTGTTTGCTAACTATCCAACTCTCTACTAAGACAACAGAGTCTCCTGGATCCCATCTCAGAAGCCAGCAGTACAGGAAAAGACATGCAATTCTCTGTTCATAGGACGCAGGCTGAAGTTTCTGGATGTAATGCACACAGTAAGAGATGCTCTCAGTATAATTCAATGGATGATAATAAAAGATGATGTTAAGAAATAGTGAAATATGGAAAAAACTACAGATGTTAACCATTACACTTCATCCTGCAGTGTTCTGGCAGAGATTGTGATGAGAATGCTCCACCTAAGGAAAACCCAATCTACCCGAGCTACATGCTCTAGGGACCTTAACGTGACCTCAACAATAAACAGGTCTTCTTGGAGGGACAGATTCATGTCCCAGAGACTCCCCCTGCTCTGGAATAAGGTCCCCATATATGCGAGGCAGAGCTCCTTATTAGCGCTCTTCAAGAAGAATCTTGATGAGTGGATGGGGAACAGGAAATTCACCCCGGGAATCACTTCTGTGGTCCTGCTCGACAGAGGCGCAGGTAACTAAATCACGTGGGAGGCGCAAGACGAAACATTTTGGCTAGGCTTAATTATGCCCTAGGGCCAATAGCCTAGTACCTACCTATGAACCTAGGAACCTAGGAACAAAAATGTAACCATCCAAATTCTTCACTTTACTTCATCCTTTGTGATTGCAGGAAGCAGTCTAAAATAATGTTATCAAGTCAGCCTATAAAATAAGAAAGCAGAACACAAACACTTCTGTGGTACTTATGCAGTCTTTGTGTTGTTGATCTCCCTGAAACTTCCCATGCTCATAATGATTGCCTCTCATTGGCATGGGAAATGTCACCTGCTTTACTCCTCTCTTACTCTTAAGTCCTCTGCTACCCCCTGCATTTTTCCATTTATACACTCTGAACTCAACCAACTTGGAATATTTTATACACATACATACATATATATATAAATATATATACATATATATATATATATATATATATATATATATATATATATATATATATATTTATAGGTTCCATACACTAGATCAAATTTTCACTAATTCAAAATAGTGCATGGAATGCTCACTGCAGCGAAAGTGCACTTAATCAAAAGTGCACTTACGCGAAGTTCAGTACAATGAACGGGTGTTGTACTGAACTTCCGTGCAGTACTCACGGACCTTAGGGTTAGGGCATGGGTCATAGTAAGGGGATAGCCCGTACCCTTACCATGACCCATGCCCTAACCCTAAGGTCCATGATGACTGCAGTGCAATGAAGGACATAGCAATGTCCTCCACTATGGTGCGATAGTCATGAACCTTAGGGTTAGGGCATGGGTTAGGTTAAGGGGATAGCTTTACTACCTATCCCCTTACCCTAACCCATGCCCTAACCCTAAGGTCCGTGACTATCGCACCATAGTGGAGGATATTGCTTGTTCTTTATGTCCTCCACTGTGCTGCGGTGTTTTTGGAGAAGTGCACTTACACAAATGTTCACTTTCGTCAAAGTGAACTTTCGCAGAAGTGAGGCTTCCTATTACAAGTTCAAAGTAGTGAACTTTCGTTCTTGTAATATGAATCCATATATATATATATATATATATATATATATATATATATATATATATTAAATCCACCACCATAAAGGACACAACAACACATACTTACCTTATATTGCACTTACAACTACTACATTGCTTATATTTCCTATAGCTTTACACTGGCAATCACAGCAGAAAATTCTGAAACTTAAAAAAATGCTGTTTCTCTGAGGAGGTGTACTCCTGGTTTAATGAATTAATTTGCAACAGGACTTTTACGATAGGTAATATGCTGCCAACCTCAGTTTACTACCTAACAATAAGGAATTTCTTCAAAGCTCTGTTTTAAGGCAACTTCTATTCTCTCTTTTCAGACATGATGTACTCTGGAAACTATCAAACCTCAACATATTGATCTTTGCCAATAACATTGTTATGAGAACAGCTTAGTCTCACATGGAGGTAGCAACACCTGTGCAGAATGACTTTACTCTTCTATGGAACTAGATGTACACTAGCAAACTAACTTCAAACACCAACCAATCCACAATTATTCTATTTGGGATCAAACGAATGCTGCCTAATGCAATAACAATATTTGACTCAGCTCAGGCACACCTATCCTCTTGTGACAAAAATTGATACCTAAGCATTTTATCAGGCCAAAGTGTGTCTTTAAAACTTCGCATAGATCAGTAATCTTAAAGTTGCATACCAAATATCTCACCTCTTATCCAAAAAAGTAAGACATGCCACAGCTATTAGTGTCCTATTACCCAGGCTAGATTACTCATTAACAGTCATTGCTCTACACTCAAAATAAAATAAAAATCTCCTCCAAATGGCAAAATAGAATCCTGTACTTCAGTCACATCATATTGCCTTACCATAGCCAAATTCAAGTGGTTACCTGTTGAAACTACAACTGCATTTAAACTAAATGTCTTTACCTTCAATTTATTTATTGAGAGCTACTGCCCAGTTTTTAAACGATGACTTTCAGTTTAATGACTCATAGAATGATCTCTGGAATACAGTTTCTTTTTAGCAAGACTACCCAATACCCCAGCTATAACTGAAAAAACATTTCCTAAAGCAGCAGCAGGTGATTACTGGAACAGACTAACACCAACCTCAGCACCGACAATTTTTTCAAAACATTCAGAAAAGAATTACAAAAGAATATTAAAAAAAGACGTCCAACATCTGTGCTTTGATGGTCGTGGATAATCCTCTTCCTGATAACCTCACCCATTCATGTCTCTCCTATATCCACACTACTGCAGATAATCATATGATCCTGACTTATGTGTCCTACTTCAATACTCACAAAGCATCTCCTCTTTTTGCTTTGGCCTGTTTTTCCCTCACTTACCTCTTTCATTACAGTGACCTTGGCACTGCAACTCACCACTACTTAGCACTGCCATCATCACTTTTTGCTTTACCCTCCTTATTATATACTATTTTGTACATAACAGGCACCCCACTAATTTTGTTATGTATGTACATTACTGCACTGCACTGCATATTTTTGTATATACTACATAATTTTGTATACTGTATATACAGTATACACATTTTGTATATTTTGCGAAAAGGATGGACATGACTGTGGTGAATACGTATTTTAAGAAGAGGGAGGAGCACAGGGTGATGTACAAGAGTGGAAGAAGATTCACACAGGTGGATTATATCCTATGTAGGTGAGCCAGCCTGAAGGAGATTGGAGTCTGCAAAGTGTTGTCAGGGGAAAGCGCAGTTAGGCAGCATAAAATGGTGCTCTTTTGCATGACGTTGGCAATCAAGATTAAGAGGAGGTGAGTGAGGGTAGTATCAAGGATCAAATGGTTCAAGCTCAAAAATGATAACTGTAAGGTGGAGTTCAGGGAAGAGTTAAGACAGGCACTGGGTGGCAGTGAACAGTTAACAGACAGCTGGGCAGCCACAGCAGAGGTGGTAAGGGAGACAGCTAGAAAGGAGCTTGGTGTGACATCTGGAGTGAGGAAGGAGGACAAGGAGACCTGGTGGTGGAATGAGGAAGTACAGAGGAAGAGGTTGGCAAATAAGAGGTGGGATTGTCAGAGAGAGGAAGAAGGTAGACAGGAGTATAAGGAGATGAGGCACATGGTGAAGAGAGAGATGGCAAAAGCTAAGGATAATGCGTATGGCAAGTTGTATGAAAGGCTGGACACTAAGGAGGAAGAAAAGGAACTGTACTGATTGGTTAGACAGAGGGGTCAAGCTGGGAAAGATGTGTAGCAGGTAAGGGTGATAAAGGATAATGAGGGAAACATACAAGCGTGGACAGTACTTTGAGGGGTTGATGAATGAAGAGAATGAGAGAGAGAGAAGGTCGGATGATGTAGAGATAGTGAATCAGGAAGTGCAATGGATTAGCAAGGAGGAAGTAAGGACAGCTATGAAGAGGATGAAGAATGAAAAGGCTGTTGGTCCAGATGACATGGCATGGAGGTGTTTAGGAGAGATGGCAGTGGGGTTTTTAACAAGATTGTTTAACAAAATCTTGGAAAGTGAGAGGATGCCAGAGAAATGGAGAAGAATTGTATTGGTATCGATTTTTAAGAATAAGGGTGATGTGCAGAGCTGTAGTAACTACAAAGGGATAAAACTGATCAGCCACAGCATGAAGTTATGGGAAAGAGTAGTGAAAGCTAGGTTAAGAAGGGAGGTGATGATTAGTGATCAGCAGTATTGTTTCATACCAGGAAAAAGCACTACAGATGCAATGTTTGCTCAGAGGGTGTTGATGAAGAAGTATAGAGAAGATCAGAAGGACTTGTATTGTGCCTTTGTAGACATAGAGAAAGCATATGACAGGCTGCCTAGAGAGGAGTTGTGGTATTGTATGAGGAAGTCGGGAGTGGCAGAGAAGTATGTAAGAGTGGTACAGGATATGTACGAGGGCAGTGTGAGAGTGGTGAGGTCTGAGGTAGGAGTGATGGACGCATTCAAGGTACAGGTGGGATTACATCAAGGATCAGTTCTGAGCCCTTTCTTATTTGCAATGGTAATGGACAGGTTGACAGATGAAATCAGTGGACCCCGTGGACTAAAATGTTTGTGGATGAAAATGTGACTTGTAGTGAGAGTAGGGAACAGGTTGAGGAGACCCTGAAGAGGTGTAAATATGCTCTAGAGAGGAAAGGAATTAAGGTTAGCAGACTAAGACAGAATATATGTGTGTGAATGAGGGGGAGGACAGAGGAATGGTAGTGATGCAGGGAGTAGAGATAGTGAAGGTGGATGAGTTTAAATACTTGGGATCAACAGTTCAGAGTAACGGTGAATGTGGAAGAGAAGAGAGTGCAGTCAGAGTGGAGTGGGTGGAGAAGAGTATCAGGATTGATATGTGACAGATGTGTACCAGCAAGAATGATACGGAAGGTCTACAAGATGGTAGTGAGACCAGCTATGTTGTAAGTGTTGGAGATGGTGGCACTGATGAAAAGACTGAAGTCAGAGCTGGAGGTGGCAGAGTTAAAGATGTTAAGATTTGCACTGGGTGTGACATGGATGGACAGGATTACAAATGAGTATATTGGAGGGTCAGCTCAGGTTGGCAGTTTAGAGACAAAGCCAGAGAGGCAACATCGTGTTGGTTTAGACGTGCTGAGGAGGGATGCTAGGTATATTGGGAGAAGGATGCTAAGGATGGAGCTTCCAGGTAAAAGCAAAAGAGGAAGGGCTAAGATAAGGTTTATGGATGTGGTGAGAGAGGACATGCAGGTGGTTGCTGTGACAAAGCAAGATGCAGAGGACAGGAAGAAATGGAAACAGATGATCTGCTATAGCGACCCCTAACGGGAACAGCCAAAAGAAAATATAATTTGTGTATGCATCTCTTAAAGCTTGGAACTATCGCTAGAATTACCTTTTTCTATAAATGCTGTCAATGTGTTAAAGTATAGATGCCTTCTTGGCCTGGGTTTCACCCGAAAAGGGTCCATGGACCAGTGTTCTCACACATTCCGCAAATATATAACTAAATAATGAAATAGGCAATAAGAAAATACAGAAATAAGCATTTTTACCTCTACATATTATAGCAGCAATCCAAGAGAGTAAACAGAAGCTAGAGCATCTCACACACACACACACACACACACACACACACACACACACACACACACACACACACACACACACACACACACAAGCACATGTACACACAAGTATACAGACGCACCTGCACACCCATACACAATGTGACTAACATTGTTGGCAGACACCCCATTATCAATTGCACAAGCAATGATCATCTCACAGTTTATTTGGACTTGCATGATAAAATTTAGAGAAGCTAAAGCAGATATAATGGATTTCTATCTCAAGCTTTCCTTGAGAAGAAACAAAATGCTCATCGAGGAGATATGGAGAAAATAGGTCCATTAAGAAACAGCAATAAATAAGTTATACATTAGACATGTAAACATGATGAGACAAAGAAGGTGTGTGAAGTATTGCTTATTAGAATATCCATATTTTTAACGGAGGTACTGAGACTGATGTGTCTTGGTATTACATCTATATCTATACATTTTAGTTATTCATCTTGACAATGAACATGCCTTATGGGTGTACAAGTAGTACATGGTTTCAGAATGAAATTTACTTCATATCAGTACCTGCATTATTCTGCTTTGTATTTTAGGCTGCTCAAGTCATTTCACATTTAGTCAAGAAAGCTTCTACATCATCACATCCACGTGCAATAGTTGACCATTTCCTAATTTTTTGTTTTTCAATAAAAGTCTTGAGTACAGTTTTACTGCTTGCAGTCTTTAAAATAACTTTATTTCCAAACCAAGTTCTAAATTGTACTCTTCTATTTATTACATCTTATTTTTCATGCACCACTGGACTACAGATACCTTAGCTGCATTGCTACATTTCTTGGCTTGCAAAGTTATTACTACAGACATCAGAAGCTTTGTAGCTTTGCAGAAACTCATAAAAAAATTGGAAGTATTCGGACTGAGGATTTGAACTGTATTGCACTGTGAGTAGATTTCCCAAATAGCAGAAAATTATACAGTGCAATGTTCCTTCATGTGACAGGCAAGAAAGTTAAGATAGTTAACATTTATAACGTTAAGGTGAAATAGAGAAGTAGACTTTCTCTCTTGAAAAATAAGTTTGATGTGTAGTGCAAGCCAAAGAAGAATGATTAAGGAATTTATTTCTACTTAGAAATCAAGGTTTTAAAGGTCAACTGATGCTTAAGTAAATGAGTTGAAATAGAGAGGAAAATTGTACATTTTGACAGTTTGTATGGTCCACTGATTAGAGAGAACCATTGTAAATCAACAATGATTAGGTCTGATCAGGTTATTAGAAGAAGCTGACTTGACACTTGGCAGCACAACTGACGTGTATAGTAAGTAAACTTTCAAGCATATAACCTAAAAGCATGTAAAAGGAGTTGGAATTTTGCAAAATAAAGGCCATCAATGAAAATGAATGCAAAGACAAGATCTGCTGAGAACAACAAAAATAACAAATGAAGACAAATAACATATGAAGATGCTTGCAAACGTCTAGATATCTAAGATGGGGCCTGGTAATAAACAAGCATATCCAGTTACAGCTAGAATGCAATTAGCAGATTTGTTTAGGATTTGTCAGAAGTCACAACCATTTCACACAAGTCTGTAACAACTGAAATAAAATGTTGCAGTGATATTTGCATGATTTAAAGGTGAAAGAACATAACAAAATGGAAATATTTATGGGTACCATTGAGATTCATACAGTGAATGCAATGTAGACAATGACGAAGCAATAATGTTATTGCCAAAAAGAATACAGGAATAATACTAGGCAAGGGACCATAGCATGTCTAGTCAGATACACATTTAAGTAGACAGAATTAAAAGTTCTCGCCACCCTTTATGAGCACTTAATAGTGTTCACCTCTCAATGATAATTTTTCATCACAAAAGTGATGTTTAAAGGCATGACTGTTTTGTTTAAGTTTAATATGGGGCAGAACAATATATACCCCCGGATTCACTATCCTTCCGTGCAGGACTAGCTTAGTCCTACATGGAAGGGACTGTTTAGGACAGGACAGCAGTGCACCATGCATATTAATGAAGGCGCGCTGCCTGAGCTCCTAATCTTACATGGAGCATGTAAGAGTGCAGGGGTCGTGTCTGAGAGCAGAGCTCTCAGAATATATATGCCCCTGCAATGAAGAACAGCAGACAAGTCATAAAAGAATGAGTGAGACCGCTCATAGGTGTACGTATACCCCCAGCAACATTCCCTCATGTGTACAAGAGCAATAGTTAAAACAACAAATATAAAGATTTTTTTATGAAACCGATTAAATTTAACCATAGGTGCACGGGTTTGCCCATTGCTTAGCTACGGTTAGTGCAGCTTAAATGGCAGAAGAGGATAAAAAGCAAGATATATGCAAATGCAGCAATACAGCAATAGTGTAGTGGGCAGAGCATTCGCCTTATGAGCAGTCATTCCCGGTTTGAGTCCCATTGCAGCACATTCCATTTTCCATGTCAA